>NC_140956.1:9727500-9975000 GCF_014529385.1 Adiantum capillus-veneris
AACCCAAATGATTCTCTCATATTAAACTGATCACTTAATGTGGGAGAATAAATGGGAACAAGGGTTAAGATATAGACATGTGCTTATAGATCTATCTCAACACGGGGCCAATGGTAAAGGGGCCCAAATGAGAGATGGTCTATCAAAGAGCAAGGCTAACCAATGGAGCATAAGAACTTAAGGTTAGCTTCATTGAAGACCTCCAATAATGTGTGTAAAAGTCCTTTGACCTTAGGTAAGCTAGGGCTGACCTTGAGGCGCGAGAAATCCGACCCAGCTCGAGGTGCTTGTCATGCTTGATGACTAAGGTGCTTGATGATTGAGGTGCTTGAGATGCTTGAGGTGCTTAATGCTTGAGGTGCTTGACATGCTTGAGATGCTAGGGTTGCACTTGAGGTGAGAACCTAGCCCAAGCTTAAAGTGCTTAAGGGCCAAGCTTGTGGTGGGAACTGAGCCTATGCATGAGGGGCTTGAGGTGTCAAAAAGTCAATTATTCAATCCCTACAAGGAGGGGGCGAGCCCTAATGAGGAGGGATGAGAGAGAACACCCACACACTCACATAAGGCATGCATGGTACAAAGAAAGTAGAAGGGACACTTGCCAAGTTCCTCCTCATGTTGCCCTCATTGTGTGCCTGAAGCCTATTGGTTTGCCACCCAAGTGGTTCAATGATAATTTAGGATATTTAATTAATTGATTTTGCATTTATCAAGTCCTCTCTCTCAAAGGGGAAAGGGGGACATTTGTCTCAAGGCTACCCTTGCTGCTTATAATGTCTCCTGCTTGTGAATGGCTAGGCTTGGGGGGGTCCAATGAGCTTCAAGCATGAGCTACAAGGGGGGGTCGACCCAAGCAAGCTAGGGGGTTGCTTAGAAGATACTCACCCACACACACTCACAAACACTCTCATTGTGTGGTATGCAAAGTGCAAGAGCTTCCTCTCCTTCTCCAAGCAAGTAGAGGTTGAGAGCCTACACCAACACTCTTGGATATGGAGTGCAAATCCAACCAAGAGCCATGCTTGAATGCTTAAGCTTGCCATCTCCTTCTTCTTCATTACTATGCTAATATGTATGCTAGCAAGAAGAGTTATGATAAGTGAGGAACTAATTCTTTCTCCTATGAAATGTTTCTTCTTCCTCTTCCCTACCCTCATTCCCTGCTAGCTCTCTCCACCTTCGAAGGTGTTTGAGGTCTTGGGACTGAGGCTTGGGATAGTTAAAGCTTTCTTCAAGTTTATGTTATGTTTGTGATGCATGAAGCTTTCCATCTTCATTGCATCACCTAGGTCACAAGGAACACAAAGATTGTATTGTAACAAGTCTCTTTTAATGGGAGAAATCATAATACAAATGCTTATTGGAGGGGAGACCGGCTCCACATAAATCGGGTCCTCAATTGTTGTCATGTTCTCTAAATTCACTCTCTTCCAAAAGTATTGTTCATGCCAAGTTAACTAATTGCTATGATTATGTTGTTATCTTCAATTATATTCACCCGCTATGCTCACAAAGTCATTTCTCAAAAGTACTCTCATTAATTTCCGCTACTCTCAAGTTGAATAGGCCAATTCCATTACATTGGTATCAGAGCATTTGGTTTCTCTTTTCTTGCTTAAGAAGAGAGGTCCTTAAGTAGCCTATAAATGGTTGATGTTGTTAATTATATTAGGGTAAGTGGAGTTGGGATCTGTTATCGGTTTTGTTGACCCCACTATGTGGGGGATGGTGCACATTTCGTGAGCTTTGGACTTAATAATGGAGTCTTTTTAGACTTGCCTACGGCTTTACCATTATTGAGCCATAAGAAGTCCGAAAGGAGCTAGCCCTCGACAACTCTGCTATGTTAGACCTACTCCTCTACTCTCTATAATTAACCACTTCGAGCCGTGGGTGTAGATACCTAAGAACCGATTTTCAAAGGCTAAGAGGAGTGGCAACTAAGGTTTTGAATTGCCAAAGCATACACTAAGTACATACATAAATTTTGTTAACATGGTTGACAATAATCAAGAGAGTAGAATGAACATTGATAGCTTTGATTTTGCACATGAAGGTGCTAGTGATGATGCTCCCATGTTTGTGAATTATCTCGTCACTAGGTTGCAACAAGCTATGGGCAATCCTTCTTTGCAAGCCGAAGTTACTTAACAATTTCGTGCTCATGGAATTTCCCTTCCTCTCCAAGAGGAGAGAGAGCTTAGGAGGCCTCTTGAAGAGACCCCCAAAATAAGATTCTCTCTCATTCGAGAGGAGGAATCCAAAGAGCAAGAAAGGAATGAAAGTTTAAGTTCCTCTGAAGATGTGGCTCCACGAAGACGGCGGTCTAGACAATCGCCCACTCCTCCCAAGAGGAAGATCAATACATAGTCCTTCTCCTCATCACTCTGAAAGGCAAGAGAGGAAACAAAGGAAGAAAAGGGCTAGGAAGAGGTCACCCTCTTCTCCTTCTTCTTCACCCTCCTCCTCTTCTGACGAAAGCTATGGCTATTCTCCTAGAGAATACAAGAGGGGAGGACATCGCAAATCATTTCTTGCATGGCGAAGGTCACAAAAGCTAAAGAAGTTCAAGGAGAGAGAAAAGAGTATCTCTTTTCTCACCTATGATGGCACCTTTGGTGCTACCGACAAAGTGTTGGCCTTCATCCAGCAATTTGATGCGGCCTTTGGAGACGAGGGCTTCATAGATTCCTCCAAGCTACGCCATTGTAGCTATGCACTTCCAAAAATCAGCTCGTCAATGGTGGGCTAGCCTTCGTGGGAATGGTGAAGCCCCAAAGACATGGAAAACTCTAGGAGTTTCCATCATGAAGCAATTCCTTGCAAGCGATGCAAAAGACAAAGTGCTTACCGAATGGCGCAGCTTGAAGCTTCTCTCTCATGAGTCTATCCACAAGTACGTAGACAAGTTTTGGGATTTACATCTTAAGGCTACTATCTTTTAAAAGATAGACTTTGCCGAACAAAGGCAGCAATTCTGTGCGGGATTACTTGAAGAGATGGCCGAATACATCAACTCTCAACGGCCTGGTACTATTAGCGAAGTAATCCATCACACCATGGTTGCTTCACCCATCAATTTCCATCAAGGGGCTAGACGTAATGTCAAGCCCATGGAAAACAAAGACAAAAATGATGCAAAGGGGAAAACCAATGTTCAAAATACTTCCCAAGTCACTTCCAACAACAACAACAATCGGTCCAAGGAGAAGAGAGTTTACAAAGGTAAAAACAAACTCTCTCCTGAAGAGCTTGAAGCTTTTTGCAAGGACCATAAGTGTTTCAAGTGTGGGGAGCAAGGACATGGCTATCGTTCTTGCCCCAAGAAGAACACTCGCAATGAGACTCCTAGGGCTTCCGCCATCGAAACTCCAAAAGAGGATGCTCATTGCAAAGGATCATCACTTTCCTATGCTTGGGGAAAGGTAAGAGAGCATGATGCCTTCATCTTGTTTGACCCTAGCTCTACTCTCAACTTCATATCAACGGAGTTGGCCACCAAGTTGGGCATTCAAGCTTTTGAGATGGGAGATATAGTAATGGCTGACGCAATTTTCAAGGGACAGAAACCTCCGTTACTCTCTTGATTGGGAAGTTGAGGCTTCATGTCCAAAGCTATGTCGGTAAAGAAGACTTCTTCATCTCTCCTCTCCAACATGAGGATGCTATCCTAGGGGCGCCATGGTTTGATCGCATGGCTGCCAACATGAAGTTCCCTGAAAGGAGAATCTACTTTACCTATAGGGGAAAGAACATGTATATAGACGCTAGTGAGCGTGGTCGCACTATTCCACTTGTAAATCCTCTTGCTTTTGATAAGTCAATGAAGAGCTCAGTTTTTGCTACATGACTTTTGTCAAAGAGTCTTTGAAAGATACTAATGTTTCATCAAATGTAAATGGTAGGGATCAAGAAGAGTTAGACTTGTCTAATTTTCTAAAAGGATTCCAAGATGTGTTCATCGATGATATCCCTATGGACTTACCTCCAACATGAGGGGATGATGACCATCGCATTGAGCTCCTTCCAGGAAGCTCATCGCCTAACAAACCTTCTTATCGAGTCTCACAAGCTCAACAAGAGGAGATCATGAGGCAAGTACAGGAATTGGTAGACAAAGGGATGGTGAGGCCTAGTTCCTCTCCCTTTTGTTCTCCAGTCCTTTTAGTGCAAAAGAAAGCTGGTACATACCGTATGTATGTGGACTATCGAGCACTAAACCATTTCACTATCAAAAACAGATTTCTCGTGCCTCAGGTAGAAGATCTATTTGATAAGCTACAAGGCTCTACCTACTTCAGTAGGATTGACCTTAAGAGTGGCTATCATCAAATAAGGATAGTGGATGAAGATATCTTAAAGACCGCGTTTCGCACAACGTTTGGTCTTTATGAATATCTAGTAATGCCTTTTGGCATTGACTAATGCACCAGCTACGTTCAATCGTCTGATGGAGAAAATTTTTATACAAAACCGCAAATTCACTGGAGTGTTCTTTGATGATATCATCATCTACTCCAAGTCTTTGGAGGAACATAAGCAACATCTCCAAGTGATTTTTCAAGCATTGAGGGAGAACAAGCTTTTCTCAACCAAAAGAAAAACGAATTCTTCCTTCAAGAGATTCAATACCTAGGTCATATTATCACTCACGATGGTATACGTATGGATCCATCAAAGTTAGAGGTAATAAAATCATGGCCTAACCCAAGAAATCTACATGAGCTAAGAAGCTTTATTGGTATGTGCGCATACTATAGACGCTTCATAGCAAAATTCTCTCAAGTAGCAAGACCACTACACGACTTAACTAAGAAGAACGTTAAGTATGTATGGACTGCTAAGGAGCAAAATGCTTTTGATAAGCTCAAAGAGAAGCTTACTTCTCAACCAGTCCTTGTGCTTCTGGATCTCACAAAGCCATTTGAGGTCCAGTGTGATGCTTGTGGTGATTGCCTTGGAGCAGTTTTACTTCAAGCACGGCATGCCATAGCATATGAGAGGTGAAGGCTGAATATTGCTGAACGAGTCTTGGGCATTTATGAGAAGGAGCTTTTAGCTGTCCTACATGCCCTAGACACATGGAAGTACTACCTATTGGGGGCTCCATTTATCCTACGAACCGACCACCAAAGTCTCAAGTATTTCATGACGCAAACCAAGCTTTCCGACAAACAAATGAGGTGGGCAAATTTTCTTTCGCAATTTAATTTCCATATTGCTCACATAGCTGATAAGCACAATCAAGTGGCCGATGCACTTTCATGACGACCGAAAGTTAATGCGGTGTCTATAGCTACTCACAATGATCTATCCTCCATGATAGATGAGTATGCTATTGACCCTGACTTTAGAGACATAATGTCAGCCCTTGCTTTGGGGAAGAAAGAGGAACCATTCACCTTTCAAGATGGTTATCTTCTCCACGGCAATAGGCTATGTGTTAAGTTATGTATGAATCCCATGCTCCTCCATATGCGGGGCATAGAGGTATTCAACCTACTCTCCAAGGAGTAGAGACATACTTCTATTAGCCTACCATGAAAGTGGACATACAAGAGTATGTTTCAAAATGTGTAGTATGCCAAAAGACCAAGTATGATAGAGGGAAGCAACCTGGATTACTCCAGCCATTGCCTATCCCAAATTCACCATGGGAGAGTATATCCATGGATTTCATCTTTGGATTACCCAAGTCTATCCATGGGAATACAGGAATATTGACAATAGTCGACAGGCTTAGCAAGCAAACACATTTTATTCCTGTCAAAAAGACTATTAAAGCACATCAAATGGCAACTCTCTTCATATCTCAGATTTTCAAGCACCATGGATTACCCACATCCATCGTGTCAGATAGAGATCCTTGAACGACCAGTAATTTCTGGAAAGTCTCTTTGAAAATCTAGGAACAAGATTGAATTTCTTTTCGGCCTATCACCCACAAACAGATGGCCAAAGTGATACTTGATCTACTCAAGACTTATGTTACTGAAGTAGATCAACGCTCACAATGGGAAAAGTACTTACCTCTTGTAGAGTATGCCTACAATAATACTGTACATACTTCTACGGAAAAAGCACCTTTTGAGATCATTGAGGGAAGACCTAAAAGTCCCTTGCTACTCAAAGTACATGGGAAGATCTTCGCCGCTGATGAGTATAGCCGTGACCTACAAGAATCTTTTCAAGAGATTAAGGAGGCTATATCCATCTCCCAACAAAGGCAAAAAGCTGTTGCTGATAAGCACAGAAGAGCCTTAATGTTCAAAGAAAATGATTGGGTTTTACTCAAGTTTCCTAAGGCTCCATTAAGGCAAACGACGGGCAAAAATCCTACGGGCCATCAAAAGTATTATGCTAAACTAGCAAAAAGATACTATGGTCCTTTCCAAATCTTGAAGCCCATCAATAAGACAGCTTATCAACTCAAGCTTCCCAACCATTGGCTCATACGCAATGCCTTTCATGTAAGCCTACTTAAGCCCTACAAAGGAGAGCCACCAACTGAACCAATTATTGAAGCCCCTCCCGAAGGTGAAGACCAAGAAGAGGTGCTACAACCCGAAGCTATCCTTCGGCATGAAGACAAGGTACTACGACATGGTAAGATTATCCGATGATATCTTTCTAAGTTAAAAAATTATCCTTTTGACGATGCTAGATGGATGTAAGGAATACAACTTAAGGATAATATGAACCTTGTCAATGCTTACAATGCTACATTAGAGTAAGCAAATGTACAAATTTCTTTTAAATGACTCATGTTTTTGTCTTATAAGACTAGTCCTCTTTTTAATTGTGCACAAATTTAACTAGTATGCATGCTTAGAATCATGTTTGTGACGGCGACGTCTCTCAAACACCAAGTAGAAGTTGTCACTCTACATAGGGAGAATGAAATGGACTTAAGAGCAGACATGCTTGCGGCAGCTATGTCTACCAAGCACCAAATGGATTAGTCATCCATCTTGGAAAGATGTCGTAGGGTAAAAAGGGATCCTCTACCCGCTAGGTAAAATTGACTAATGACTAAGGATTTATCTCTTCTACCTCATGGTCGAGGACGACTATGACTTCAAGAGAGAGGTAATGTCATAAAATCTAATATCTAATATCTAACCAACCCAAATGATTCTCTCATATTAAACTGATCACTTAATGTGGGAGAATAAACGGGAACAAGGGTTAAGATATAGACATGTGCTTATAGATCTATCTCAACACGGGACCAATGGTAAAGGGGCCCAAATGAGAGATGGTCTATCAAAGAGCAAGGCTAACCAATGGAGCATAAGAACTTAAGGTTAGCTTCATTGAAGACCTCCAATAATGTGTGTAAAAGTCCTTTGACCTTAGGTAAGCTAGGGCTAACCTTGAGGCTCGAGAAACCCGACCCAGCTCGAGGTGCTTGTCATGCTTGATGACTAAGGTGCTTGATGATTGAGGTGCTTGAGATGCTTGAGGTGCTTGAGGTGCTTGACATGCTTGAGATGCCAGGGTTGCACTTGAGGTGAGAGCCTAGCCCAAGCTTAAAGTGCTTAAGGACCAAGCTTGTGGTGGGAATTGGGCATATGCATGAGGGGCTTGAGGTGTCAAAAAGTCAATTATTCAATCCCTACAAGGAGGGGGCGAGCCCTACCTGAGGGGGGATGAGAGAGAACACCCACACACTCGCACAAGGCATGCATGGTACAAAGAAAGCAGAAGGGACACTTGCCAAGTTCCTCCTCATGTTGCCCTCATTGTGTGCCTGAAGCCTATTGGTTTGCCACCCAAGTGGTTCAATGATAATTTAGGATATTTAATTAATTGATTTTGCATTTATCAAGTCCTCTCTCTCAAAGGGGAAAGGGGGACACTTGTCTCAAGGCTACCCTTGCTGCTTGTAATGCCTCCTGGTTGTGATTGGCTAGGCCTCGAGGGGTCCAATGAGCTTCAAGCATGAGCTACAAGGGGGGATCGACCCAAGCAAGCTAGGGGGTTGCTTAGAAGGTATACTCACCCACACACACTCACAAACACTCTTATTGTGTGCTATGCAAAGTGCAAGAGCTCCCTCTCCTTCTCCAAGCAAGTAGAGGTTGAGAGCCTACACCAACACTCTTGGATATGGAGTGCAAATCCAACCAAGAGCCATGCTTCAATGCTTAAGCTTGCCGTCTCCTTCTTCTTCATTACTATGCTATTATGTATGCTAGCAAGAAGAGTTATGATAAGTGAGGAACTAATTCTTTCTCCTATGAAATGTTTCTTCTTCCTCTTCCCTACCCTCATTCCCTGCTAGCTCTCTCCACCTTCGAAGGTGTTTGAGGTCTTGGGATTGAAGCTTGGGATAGTGAAAGCTTTCTTCAAGTTTATGTTATGTTTGTGATGCATGAAGCTTTCCATCTTCATTGCATCACCTAGGTCACAAGGAACACAAAGATTGTATTGTAACAAGTCTCTCTTAATGGGAGAAATCATAATACAAATGCCTATTGGAGGGGGGACCAGCTCCACATAAATCGGGTCCTCAATTGTTGTCATGTTCTCTAAATTCACTCTCTTGCAAAAGTATTGTTCATGCTAAGTTAACTAATTGCTATGAGTATGTTGTTATCTTCAATTATGTTCACCCGCTATGCTTGCAAAGTCATTTCTCAAAAGTACTCTCATTAATTTCCGCTACTCTCAAGTTAAATAGGCCAATTCCATTACACATTTCGTCTTTCAGTTCTTGCACTCAAACAAGTCACATGAGAGAGTACAAATCATTCATATTCAATTTCGGAAACTCCATTTCATAAAGTCATACACCAGAATAATGTTAGCCCAACAGATCCTTGAAACCCAAAGGGATATCAGTGACTCTATTCAATCCAGGTAATCTGTGACAAAGGAGCGGAGTGACTCCCCTCTTGTGCAATCCCTCTGCAACAGATTCAACCCTGCTGATCTTTGGGACCTCTCGGAGTAGACGTAGCTAAACCGAATGCTTTAAGATAAAGTTCCAAAATTTGAGGAGTATGTGCTAGGTTCTCCTCCTCCATCCACTTCGCATCTAATGCTGGATAGTTCTTGAATTTAATTAAGAACCGCCGAATCACTTTACCTTCACTTTTCTTTCTTGGCACCCCAAAAGCAACGTCCAAGTCCCGTGTGTGCTGGTCGGCTTCAAAAATCTTGTCTTAGTGCTGAGAAAGGGCGGTAGGACATGCCACGTCACCACTTTGTGACACATACAAGCTACGGTTTAGTTTGCATACCAAATGCTCTTTTCTTGGAATGACAAAACCTTTGAGTTGTTTCATATACAACTCCTCATCCAAGTCACCATGAAGAAAAGCAGTGTTTACATCCATTTGATCCATCTCTAAATCAAGAAGAGCAGCGAGAGAAAACAAAACACGGGGGGTAGTCATTTTCACCACAGGTGAGAAGACTTTCTGGAAGTCTATGCCTTCCTTCTGTTTGTAACCCTTGGCAACTAACCGTGCTTTGTACTTGGGCTTCCCGTTAATACATTTCACTTTGTAAACCCATTTATTAGGGATAGCTTTCCTACCCTTAGGCAAAGGTGTCACAAAGTGATGACACGGCTACCAGCAGCAGAAACCCTAAAAATCTTGCAAACCGTAATTTCTGCCAGAAACCCTAATTTTACAAAAACCCTAATTTTTGGAAACCCTAACCCTAACTTCTGGCTGAAACCCTAACTGGTTGGAGACCCTAATTTCTGGTGCCAGTGCCACGTGGCAGCAGGTACGGATTTCCCGGATTTACGGAAGTACAAAGCAGCTGCAAGGGCGATGCAAATCCCCTGCTTTTTCTCTACGCTTGGCAAGAGAGAGAGAGAGAAGGATTATTTGCTTTATTTTTGTTTGCTCTCTTGAGAGAGAGAGAGAGAGTGCTTTTGAACTGAAAGCTTTTGGGCTCTGCTCTTGGACATCCCTTGTAATCTTTTTATACGCGGATTAGGGATCACTTCTCAGAGCATCTGGACGCAGAGTCTGCGAGTGAAACCCTAACCGCTCTTGTACTTTGACATTGATTTAATACATAAAGAAATACCGAAAGGGGCGCCAGTCTTTGGGGCCAATTTCTCTAGGCACGGAACTCCGCCGGACCAGTGCAAATCTTTCGTGATCTGTGAATTGTTTTGAAGTGGTTATTTGGTGCTGTCGCAATTGATTCTTGACTTGGAGTGTCCAAGTCTGTTACAGTGGTATCAGAGCACGGCCGATTTCGCTTCTACGGGAAATCCAATCTCCAATTTTTTTCCGCGGCACCTATGGCTTCACGCAAGTATCAGTCGACTCCCTTTGCATCTAGAGATGAGGGCAAGGATCACAACGAAGATTCCGCCAGAGAGTATGGCCTGCCTCGGCCTACTCGGGCGGAGCAAAGAGAGATGAAGCGTCGTCAATTGATCGGCGATGCAACAAAGATGATGCTCAGTTTTGCAAAGAATCCGAAATTGGCAAAATATATGCGCGAGACTTCTTTTTAGAAGTGCATGCGTAGTGGCAGAAAACCACTACACCACCCCTGGAACCCGCTCTCAAGAAACCTTCTGATCACAAACACTATTCAGAGAAGGAATTACAAGAGGTGGTTGATGCACGGATTGCTTAGCTTTTTGACGCGCGAAAGAAAGCGAAAAAGCACGGCAAAAAGCAGAAGGAAGGCACTGACTTCTCGGGATATCTAGGTTGTCGGTCGACATTTGACAAGGCAAAGAAATAGAAGAAGCGTGTTCGATTTGAAGGAGTACCTAGTTCTTCTTCTTCTTCTTCTTTTGGCAGTTCTTCTAGCTCTTCAGATGAGCGAAGAAGACAGAAAAGGTAAAAAGCGAAGCAAGAAACAAAGCTTCGGAAAGGACAAGAAAAAGGCAAAGAAGGCTAAATCTCGCCCAGAGACTGACAGAACTACTGAGGACTCGTCTACAGATAGCTCAGATTCAGATGACGGAAACTTTTATGCGAACAAGAAGAATTTTTACAAAGCCAACCAGTATGACTTTCTCGAAGATAAAAGCAAGAAAGTCCAAGAGTTTAAGGAAGGTGGCCACTCGATCAAGTTTGATACTTTTTGAGGATACTCAGATGCTTCGAAGGCTTTGTCTTTTATACAGCAGTTTGACATCGCTTTCGCGGGAAGAGGCTATTCAGAGTACTCCAAGATTCGGAGAGCTACCTCTTACTTTAAGGGGAATGCTCGTACTTGGTGGTCCACGCTTCTTTTAAACAAGACTGCGCCGGTTAAATGGCTGAAATTTAAGAAGCTTTTTATTTCTTGTTGGTTGACGCAAGAATATGAACGAGATATACGAGCTGCTTGGAACCATCTTCGGATGACCAAGAAAGATACAATCAATGCTTACTGTGAAAGATTCTGGAGCTCTTTTCTACCCGCCTCTTCATTCATCCTCTTCATTCATGAAGATCTCGTTCAGAGAACAGATTGAGCGGTTCACCTTGGGTCTACATACAAAGATCCGAGATCACTGCTTGAAATAGAAGTCAGCTTCTATTCAGGAGTTGATGAGTCATGCGAAGCGGGGCTTTGCCATTCACTCTGGCAATCTGACCTACCCCACAGATGAGGCCATGACACAACGAGCCAAACAGACTTCTGGGAATGAAAGTAGAAAGAAAAATAGAAACCCAGAGAAAAAGGATGCACGACCCAAGCTTACTCCTAAGGAGAGAGCTCGCTTCATCAGAGAGGGGAAGTGCTTTGGATGCGGGGAACATGGACACATCTCCGCGAAGTGCCCTAAAAAGGCACCGAAAGAACAGAATAATAAGGACGAGGACAGGCCTGAGAGTTCGAGAGCAGCTGAGGAACGTGGCAGAAAAGACAAATAGAAAAGCGGAACTGGTACCACATGGCGTGGGACCTGCACCGAATTAAATGAATGAAAGTATAAACTTTGCTATTTTTGGGACAAAGGGAAGGATCAGGAAGCTCTTTTGAAGGAGCCAAGGCCAACTTCTTTTCACTTGGAATGGGCGGCTCGATTTGGAATTACGCTCGACAGACTGACGCCACAGGCGAAGGTAGTTCGACTGGCACCCGGACGGGATGTTGCCATTACACCGAGCATTGGCAAACTTCATTTGCAATGACAGGGGTGTTCAGGGCACGCGAGTGACGTTCTACTCGGAATCCCTTGGTACCACAAGAACTAGTGGTTGACTACCGGGTCGAGGAAGCGACTTTGATAAATGAAGGGCTTAGAGATTGTACTTGATGAGCTTCAATTTCTTTACTCATTCTTCTGGGAGAGAACTGAACGATGGATAAAGGTTGAATATGTTTTGACGTGATCTTTTAAAAGAACGCCAAGATTGTTCTCCACACTCATGCCGATTGCTTTTCAGAGGGCCTGAAGATCAAACCATTGACTTGACACCAGGAAGCACGCCACCGAACCGGCCACCTTACTGTGTGAGCCGAGTACAAAATGAAAAGATTATGAACCCAGTGAAAGACCTCTTGGAAAGGGTCTTGTCCAGCATAGTACTTCACCGTATTGCTCTCCACTGTTGTTGGATTTGAAGAAAGACGGATCTTGGAGAATGTGCATCGATTATAGAAGCTCTCAACAAAATCACCATCAAGAACAGATTTCTGATTCCTAGGATCGATGATATACTCGACAGGTTACAGGGATCCTCGTGCTTTAGCAGGATCGATCTGAAGAGTGGATATCATCAGATTCGAATCGCGACGGGAGACGTCTACAAGACAACCTTCCGGACTACCTTTTAGATTATTTGAGTTTTTGGTGATGCCTTTTGGCTTAACCAATGCTCCAGCGAGATTGAACCGGATGATGGACATGATTTTTCGAGAGTACTGTAGAAATTTCGTTGTTTCGAGAGTACAGGATGCTTTGTCTCGGAAGCCGTTGGTTCTGGCTATTTCCGCGATACATCATAGGAGCTTCGAGGATATGGTCAATCAGTATACCACAAATATAGATTTTGCAGATATTTCACACGGATACGGGATGGGGACACAGTAGCAGGATACTCCATTCGGGAAGGCTACTTGATGAGAAAAACCATGTTGTGCCTTACACAGCCGTTGAGGGAAAAGGTTATGACTAAATGCCACTGTCCACCTTGTACGTGTCATTGCAGCATTGCTACCACCATGAGGGGGGTAGAGAGATACTTCTTTTGGCCGAGACTCAAAAAGGATGTGGAAGAGTTTGTGCGCAGTTGCTCAGTATGCCGGAAGGTCAAGTTTGATAGGCATAAGGCACAAGGATTGTTATAGCCTTTACCCATACCCACCCGCCCCTGGGAAAGTATTGAAAAGGATTTCATTTTTGATCTCTCGAGAACACAGAATCATTATGATGATTTTCCGATTACATGGCACGTCTGAGACGATTGTCTCCGACAGAGACCCCAGATTTATGGGTTTGTTTTGGAAGGCAATTTGGGAGAACATTGGCACGCGGTTGCAATTCTCGTCATCGTTCCACTTGCAGACTGACGGGCAATCTGAGATTGCCAATCCAGTGGTTTTAAATTTATTGAAGTCTTGTATCTCGGATCAGAAGACTCAATGGGAAAAGAACTTACCTTTGGTGGAATTTGTCTACAATAACACGATACACTCTTCGATGGGGAAGACGCCATTTGACATTGTTGAAAGTGCTGCGAAGGTTCCATCCTTCTTGAGCACGAAAGATTAGATTTTTGAAGCGGATGAATATACACGAGATTTGGATACTGCTTTTGCCAAGGTTCCGAGACTTTGCAGAATTCTCAAGAACGACAGAAAAAGGCAGCGGATCGCGATCATCGTGACTTGAAATTGAAGGAGGATGATTGGGTGCTCTTACGTTTTGAGAAGGCACGCCTAAGAAAGAAAAAAGGAAAGGAGAGGCTTTTTCCAAAGCTTAGTATGCGATACTACGTACCTTTTCAGATCATTGAAAAGATATATGATGTCTCCTTCATATTGAAACTGCCAGATACTTGGAGGATTCACAATGCATTCCACGTGAGTCTCTTGAAACCTTTTAAGGGTGATGTGCCTGATGATGGGGAGCCTGATGAGCAACCCGAAGTGGAAGAAAATGAGGAGACCCTTATTCCTGAACAGATTTTGGCACATAAGGATATGAAGAAAGGTAAAGTCCGAAGGCGGTTCTTGGTTAAGTTCAAGAACTATCCTGCATTTGATGCGAACTGGATGGAGGAGGAGGACCTAGCAAATACTCCTCAGATTGTGAAACTTCACCTCGATGTTTTGGTTTAGCATAGTCTACTCCAAACGGAACCCAGACATTCAGCTTGGCCAGAGATCTGGTGCAGTGGGATGCACAAGAGGGGGGAGTTACTCCGCTCCTTTGTCAACAGATGCCTTGATTTTGATACTAAAGTCACTGATGTCTCTTTGAGCTTTAGGGATATTGAGAACGGATAGTATGCTGGATGACTTTATGAAATGGAATTCTTGATTATGATACTGATTTGTTTTTGACTTCTTTTGAGTGCAGTAACTGATAGACGAAATGACTGCAGCATTTTGGTCTGATTGATCTCGAATAGACATGGTTGCAATAGGGGTTAGTCAATCGGACATCGATGAGGTCCCGATTGGACCTAGATGTCATTGCTAGCTACATTGCCGATAAATCATGGTCTAAGATCCGAATGAATGTTGAATGTCATGTGATGTCCTGTGATGTCTAGTGATGTCCTGTGATGTCGTGTGATGTGACTGTTGATTTGGTACATGTGCTAGATGTGTGTTCCTAGTATGTAGGTACTAACAGTCAGTGTTTGCTACGACGGTTTATGGCTTTTGTCGGTTTTGCAGGCGTAATCGCGGTCGATTACAATGCTTTCAAGAGGGACAAAGTGATGACGTGGCTACCGATAGCAGTAGAAACCCTAATTTCTGCCAAAAACCCTAGAAATCCTGCAAACCCTAATTTTTGCTAGAAACGCTAATTTTACAACCTAACCCTAACTGTTGGCTGAAACCTAACTGGCTGGAAACCCTAATTTCTGGCGCCAGTGCCACATGGTAGCAGGTACGGATTTTCGGGATTTACGGAAGTAAATGCAGCTGCAAGGGCAACGCAAATCCCTTGCTTTTTTTCTACGCTTGGCAAGAGAGGGAGAGAGAAGGATTATTTGCTTTATTTTTGTTTGCTCTCTTGAGAGAGAGAGAGAGAGAGAGAGAGTGCTTTTGAACTGAAAGCTTTTGGGCTCTGCTCTTGGACATCCCTTGTAATCTTTTTATACGCGGATTAGGGCTCACTTCTCAGAGCATCTAGACGCAGACTCTGAGAGTGAAACCGTAACCGCTCTTGTACTTTGACATTGATTTAATACATAAAGAAATACCGAAAGGGGCGCTAGTCTTTGGGGCCAATATCTCTAGGCATGGAACTCCGCCGGGCCAGTGCAAATCTATTGTGATCTGTGAATCAATTTGAAGTGGTTATTTGGTGCTGTCGCGATTGATTCTTGACTTGGAGTGTCCAAGTCTGTTACAAAAGGTACAAGCTCCCATGTATCATTTGTATACAGAGAATTCATCTTGTTTTGCATAGCAAGCTCCCACTTACTCTTGTGTTCACATGATTGTGCCTCTTTATATGTCAGAGGCTCATTTTCATCTGTCAACAAAATGCAATCCAAAGATGGTTGAAACCTCTGTGGTTGCCTTATGCCACGTGTAGACCTTCTTACCCAATGGTCCATGTTTTGTGGCAATGGACCTACATCCTCAGAAATGTGCACACCATCATTAGGTGGCTGCTTTTCAGGATTTCCTTGCTACTGTAATCTGTTTTCAGCATGTTCTTCATCATGTCCTAACTCATCCTATGCATCGATTGGCTGTCCATGATCTTCTGGTAGTAGCACAACGGGTTGCTGCTCATTTTTAGCATCAATAGGCACAAAATCTTCAGCTGATGGCTGATTTATGGCTGTTCATGTTGAAATTGACCTTCTTTTTGTCAAGATCAGTTTGTGTAGCATTATTTAGCAACTTTGCCTCATTAAACACTACATTTCGGCTGCGTACTATCTTCTTGTTATGAGGTAACCAAATTTTGTAAACCATCTCTCTCTCATCTCCATATCCCATGAAGATGCCCTTGATGGATTTCATGTCAAGTTTGGTCCGTAGTTCTACAGTTACAGGCACAAAGGCCTCACAGCCAAAGACACGCAAATGGGCATATGAAGCAGGTTTGCCATACCAAATCTCTTCAGAAATGCCATTTTTCAAAGCACGATTAGGAGAGCGATTGCAACCATGAACTGCAGTTTTAAGAGCCCCCCCCCAAAACTCCAGTGGGAGATTAGCTGTGGACAACAGGCATCTGACTCTTTCACAAAGTGTGCGATTATATCTTTTAGCCATGCCATTTGATGTAGGACTATAAGGAGCGGTCAACTCCCGCTTAATGCCATGCATCTCACAAAACTTGTTGAAACTCATTAGAGACATACTCTCCCCCATTATCCGTTCTAGTTGCTTTCAAATTAAGCTCTTTTTGTGTGGTAACAAAAGCATGATGAAACCGTTTGAAAGCCCCCAACACTTCATTTTTGTCCTTTAATACATACGCCCATGACTTTCTACTAAAATCATCAATTAAAGTAGTAAAGTACCATGCACCCCCATATGAACTAACATGCATAGTGCATACATGAGAGTGTACCAAATCAAGAGCAGTAGACTTCTTAGCGACACCAGAGTAATAAGAGACTTCACATGTTTCCATATAAACAATGATTACAAAAGTCGAGACCAAGACCTTTTATGTCAAAATTCCCTATAGAGGAGAGAACCTGAAGGCCTTTGTGGCTCATATGGCCAAGTTTTTGTGCCAAAGTTCCATTTGAGAATGGACTTCCGCTATAGCCAAAACCTTGCCAGGTAATGCTTTGCAATACAAATAATAGAAAATGCCCTTCTTGCTGCCTTTTACAATTAGCATTGAACCCTTGTGTACTTTCCAAGATCCACCACCAGATGTAGTGAAATAACCTTTTGCATCCAACTGCCCCACATATAGCAAACTTTTTTTAATGCCAGGGACATATCGTACATCTTGCAAAATCAGCTCTTGGCCATTTTCAAGAGCCAAATGAATGGTGCCAACACCCTCTATGTCACATGCATAGTTGTTGCCCAAGTAGACCTTGCCTAGGCAACCTGCAATGTCTGACGAAAATGACTCCAAAGAGGGAGTGACATGAAAAGAGGCACCGCTGTCCATTATCCAAGATTGGGACAGCCCATCATGAGCTGAAAGCAAAGCGTCAATCACTTCTCTTTTTGTGATGTGCCTATCACTTGTTGCTGCCATCACATCTTCATCAATGCATGAGGCTGCAACAAGCACTTCTTCGATGTCAGGAAGCTCTTCACTGACCACACTAGATGCTACATATGGTTTAGCAACTTCTTTTGAGGAAGAGCTGTCATCATCTTTCTTATCATCCTTCGTTTTCTTTCCCTGCTATTTCTTTCTTTCTTGCTCTTTCTTGTAGTAACGGCAATCGGGCTTTTTGTGCCCTTTGTGCCCACACTGATAGCAAGTCACATCCTGTTGTTTTACCTTGCTTCTACTCCTGCTTTTGCCTTTATTGGCTGCATTCCAATTTCCCACCTCTTTTCGGATATGCGTCTAACTTGATATGTTGAGCCACTGCTTTCACCACTAGACTTCCTCTTGATTTCTTCATTCAGGATAGAGCCTCTAACACCATCAAAGGTAAAGCAAGATTGTTGCTAAGTGAAACAACCAAGGATTCCCAACTATCAGACAAAGTCATTAACAAGAAAATAGCCTTCAATTTATCATTGAAGTCTGGCAGACTTGAATCGTGCAACCGACTCAAGATACTTGTGAAAGCACTCAAATGTTCAGATGCTTGCTTAGACTCATCCAACTCCATGTTCACAAATTTACACATAAGGTGTACTTGATCTTAGGAGTTGTATTTTCATAAGTGTCCTTTAGCTTATTCCATATAGCGTGAGCCGTATCAAGACGCTTAATGTGTGTAAGTACATGATCAGACACAACCATTTTAATGTAGGCAATGGCCTTCTTATTGAGTCTAGCCCAATCCTCATGTGGCATGCTTACAGGCTTAGTTTCTAAGAGCGCATCATCGTAATCTTTAAGAAACAAAATGCCTTCCATTCTGTCCTTTCGCAGGTCAAAGCCAGTGCCATCAACCTCTTGGTTTCATGAAGGGATTTAGTCACTGCTACTGGAAGCATTAGCGGCCATACTTTAGCAATGTAGTAAGCACAAATGCTGTAATTTATAACAACAAATAACCAGCTGAATATCCAGCCTTGAACGATCAAATTTCCTATCAAGTTAGAGAGCAAGGATCACTACGACTGTGTCCAAATACATGTACAATAGTAAAAGTGATAATTTTCAGCAGAGAAACTGAAAATGTAGCATTCAAAGCTTGCAGACATTACCATCAAGTGACTCCCAACTTCAAAAATATCACCAAAATGCATTTGCAACAATCCCAGATCTGCAAATGATCTCTAGAATAGGTGCAACATGAATATTGAGCAATATAATAACTCAATGAGAGTTACCCGACGCATGTATTGCATACATAAAAGTGCGTATCAATTTCTGATACACGAATCCACAATAAATAATTTCTGCAATTTCTCCACAATCTCACATGTGGGAGGTAAAACCACAATTTACCATACAAAATCTAGCATTAGCAATATCCCCACAGTGTATTGTACGCATTATTTTGTCAAAATTCAGAAATTTCAGCAAAATCCCCAAAATTTCTTTGACAAATTTGCCCCAATTGCATTAATACATGATTTCATAAGCAAATTATTGGCAAATTTTGCAAAATTTCAGCAAATTTTCCGGGCTCAACTTCGCATGAATGTCAATGAAATTGACTTAGCCGAGTGCTGAAAAGCCTTAAAATTTGTGAAGCCTCAAATTCTGCTATTGTTGGAGAAAAACACTGAGGCTGAAATTTCGCGTGTGAAATGAGTCTTGCCTTGGCCTGTGCGAAAGGGGTTGGGCTAATTTGACCCGAAGAGCACTTGCTTGATCAGTGTTTTGCTTTTTCACTGGCTCCTATGTGTGTGGAAGCGTGTGTAGTTGTGCTCTGATACCGGTTTGTTGGTTGCACAAATCCTAGCAGGCGCTGGCAGTTTGCTGTAGCATGAGAGAGAGAGAGAGAGAGAGAGAGAGAGAGAGAGATGAACACAAGAGACTTGCATGTACAATTCGATTGCACACTAAAAAATAAAAGTGTATCTTATGTATGGTTTTTAAGAGTATGAGGGTGTGTTCCCACCCTGTGAGTTAGTGTATATATAGAGAGAGGCGAGGGCATTTACTTACCCAACAAAGATGAGGACGGAGGAGGAACCGGAAACAGTGCTCGTGGTGTAGGGACTTTTTCTCCAAGTTCACTCTCATCACCTTCATGCAAAGTATCTAATTCCCCCTTGGTCATGGCCATGCACTGAGTACTAGGGTACTGGGGTACTCCGGTACTTGGGGTACTTGGGTTCTTGGGTACTTAGGGATACTTGGGGTGTACTAAATCTTTGATTCTACCTTGGCTTAAGAAGGCTTTTCTCTTATCAAAGCTCAAGTCCTTGCAGGTGCACCATTTGGCGGCCTTGCCTCACACCAAGGTTGCTTTTTCACACCTCATTTCGATTGGCCTACTGCAATGTGCAAGGCCCGCTCTCGATGAGTGGAATAGAGGAGCGAGGGGAGGTTGGACAAGCCCTTATTTTTTGGGTTACTTGCCACTCTTCAAAAGCACAAATTAGAGAGATCGACATGCCCAAGTGGTCTTGGGTTACGTGCAATCTTAAACGAGCAATTTTTTTTTTTTTTTGGTGGTTCTATAGGGTCTTTTATGAGTGATGATACTAAGCACTACCAAAGAGGTTTGATATCAATGTAATGTGCAACGGAAGTGAGTGATGGTGATTACTCAAGATGAGTTCTCAATATGTACACAAGGTTCCTTTTAGTTCATGAGAGAGATGTACAAAGACTAAGAGAGAGAATGGAGAGATGTGAGTGGAGGTTCTATGTGTGTGTGTGTGTGTGTGTGTGTGTGTGTGTGTGTGTGAGAGAGAGAGAGAGAGAGAGAGAGAGAGAGAGAGAGAGAGTCTTCGACTTCCACCCTTTGGTAAGTTCTTGCTCCATGGCGGCCACCACACCTGCACCGGGTGTCACGTCAACCCCCTTCACTTGGACATATGTCCTGACTACAGAGGACCTGGCAGTATCAAGGCGGCCACTACACATTACTTGGGCCGCGGACATTGGTTGGGTGCATGGTGGGCCTCTCCATTCACGCGGCACACCTTGAGAGTGGCTCCTTTCTGTCCTTGGGGGCTCCGAAGGTAGCATCTTGAAATTCATCATGCTGGGCGGCGGCATCTTTCAGATGCAACTTTCAGACGACCATTGTGCCGAGTCTCTTTACAGTCGCTCTTCTATTGTTGTAGGGAGCCGGCTGTTGGTCTTAGAGCGCTCGACACCGGACTTCGATGTTGAGGAGTTTGATGGCCAAAAAAGGATCCTCGTTTGTCGGTCACTCTCTCATTTCCATCGCTCCCAGTACATCTTTCAGGTTGTGTTACGGGTATAGCCGCTAGGTAGGGCCTGATTATACTAGGTTCACTAGCTACAAAGATCTGCACACCACGGATACAGGTCTATGCACCCGGAGACACTCATTTTCCGGATATAGTACGACTTCGCAATCCCACTACAGACCAGGTGCGTCTACAGAGGTTGGTGGTTACTGGTCGCCTGGATCAGTGTCTGAAATGCCATCAGGTTGAGCACATGGTGAGAGACTGCCCTTCCCACCCTCCGTGTCGCTCTAAGCCACATCATCCCCCACCTCAGGGTGCAAGGGGTGGTTGGCAGAAGGCTCCTCGACGCCATACTTTTCGGCAGGTGCCACATCTAGCAGCACCAAACCCACCACCTCGTCAGCCTCTCTCCCTCTCCTCGGTCGTCTCATAGGTCTTAGCTACTCAGCTGTTTCAACCGCAACCGGACATACCTTCTACTTCACTGCATCCACCCACCCAAAGCTTCCTTGCATTCAACTATGGAGACAGAATTCCCACCTCTCCCATCTCCACCAGCCTCTTCTTTTCTTCCGCTCCCACCCACTGACACTATACGACCACCCCCACCTACGACATTCCATCCTCCCCACCTCTACTGTTCGCCCCACCACCACCTCAAATTCCTAGATCCTTCATAGCTTATGCACCTCCAGCTTGGCAGTTTTGTAGAGCTGAGTATAGCGGTGACAACACTGGTCCCTTATTAGTTCGGCTGTACATTCTACATCATGCGTAGAAGGCACGCTCTAGGCAGAGCCCCATGCTCTCCTTCTCCCTACCCTTTAAAAGCATAGAGACATGGACAGAGGTTTCAGTTATGGACTTTGCTCTTCGCGACACCTTGTAGGCTATCCAAACTTGGGCAGGTTGTTTCTTATCATGCATTGCTATTGACACATTGGCACACAACATAGGAGCCATACAATCGCTCCATACAGAGGATTGCTACTCTTTACCGCTGGTTCTATCCGTGGATCATGCTGCATCAATCCCTCCCACCATGAGAGTATGGTTAGAGTCAGCAGTACTCTCCACTCTGGGATGCTCTTCTAGCTACTTTGGTTCCTAGTTTACAGCTGCTGGCTCCTTTGCTCCAAGACAACTCCTCCGACCGCTGTCACATGATGAGGATGCACTTCCTTTGGCTCTTGTTCCACGGCTTCGGCCAGGAATCAAGAGAGCACGACATTGATACTTTCCACTCTAGGATGCTCTTCTAGCTACTTTGGTTCCTAGTTTACAGCTGCTCGCTCCTTTGCTCCAGGACAGCTTCTCCGACCGTTGCCACATGATGAGGATGCACTTCCTTTAGCTCTTATTCCACGGCTTCGGCCAGGAATCAAGTGAGCACGACATTGATCTTCAGGCTTGTGGCCGTAGCTACGATTGATGTATGCTTTTGAGGTTTCAAATTCATCAATGGTTGACACATGGATTTACATTTTCTCAATTGGAATGTCAATGGCTTGGATCACACTAGCATCAGTGGTCCTAGTTAGAATTTGCTTCATAGAGATTTGTTGAAAAAAATTTGTCGAGATTTGCGCTCTCATGTAGATCGAGATGTGGATATCCCTATTGTGGAGAAGCACAAGTTATGTATGGATAGTTACCGCAGATGTGGCAAGTTGTTGCCTGGGGATTCCCAGATATTTTGGGAAACTGCGGTAGGATAGACATACTCTAGCAGTGGTGTAGCATTTCTGTGTGATCCGGTTGGCGCCATTGTGTTTGTGGCCATGGTACTTTAGTACCTGGTCGAGCGATGTGGGTTACTCTGGAGATTGAGGATACACTAGTTGGTGTGATGTGCATCTATGCACCCACTTCAGCGCGAGAGAGAGCTGAGTTCTAGCAACAGATTGCACTTGCATTACCCCCCGTGGATTCATGGGTTGTCGGCGGTGATTGCAACAATGTAGAGACCAACGAGGATTGGTGTCACAAACTATTGACGTGGCATGCCTAACGAACAAAGGACTATTGATAAAGTTGTTCCAACTTATGGGCACCCTTTCGACAGGGCCCTGAGGGACACTAGAGGAATTAATCGAGCTAGCGGATTGGCTGTACGGAATTTCCGTAATTCACGCTGCCAACGTGGCTGGCCGTACGGATTTCTTTAAAGTGCGCTAGCTGAAGTTGAGCGCCAGCTTTTGGGAGATCATGCTTTTGAGTTTGAAAGCTTTTTATGTAACTACTTTTCCATGGCCAAGGGCCTTTAAAATAAGACCCTTGGGCTCTCTCTGGCTCACTTCGTGCTGACGAGCCGGTGAGCAGAGGTGACCCAAGGGCAGTTGTACTTTGCTCATTTTTTAATACAAAAAGAAATATCGGAAGGGGCGCCAATCTTTGGGGCCAATCTCTCTGGGCATAGAACTACGTCGGGCCGTGTTGACTCAATTGAACTGTGAATTAATTGTGAAGTGTTTAAAGTGATTGTATCTCGTGTGTGTGCAAGATTCCAGACTTGGGGTATCCAAGTTGTTATAGGGTATCACAGCTCAATCAATTTCTCTTCTATCGGGAAATTGGATCCCTTCTTCTCGCAACACACACTCTTGCCACTTCGAGAACGAGAGGCAGTGTGGAGAATTTGAGTGGATTAGCGGAGCACGAGTACATGCCACCTTGGCCTACGCAATATCAGCTTATGGAGATGCAACGTCAACAACAGGTTGACGAGTGCGCAAAGTAGATGCTCCAGTTTGCAAAGGATCCACAGTATGCCAAATTGACCTGGCACCTAATTGACGAAGTGCATACTCATTGGCAGAAAGCCATTGACTCATCAATAAAGCCAGCCCTCAAGAAACCTCCTACCCCGAGGATGTTACTTGAAGAACTTCTTGATGATGTTGTCGAAAGACGAGTCAACCAGAATTTCGCTCGTTGCTACTGTTCGCTGACCCCCCCCCCCCCCCCCCCCCCCCCTCGCCCTTGAGCTGCCCTCTTCCCTGCGCGCTGCCCTTGTGTGCAGCCCGTCTCCCCCGCTCGCTCCTCTGCCCACACGTGCCAGCCTGCCCCCCCGCTCGTTGCCTCCCGCTTCATCCTCGCGCAAACCCCCCTTGTTGCCTTCAGTTTCTGCTTGCGCCTCGACCTTGAGGGTTTGTCCTTCACCATCGGAATTCTTAAGAA
Organism: Adiantum capillus-veneris; assembly: GCF_014529385.1. Classification (NCBI taxonomy): domain Eukaryota; kingdom Viridiplantae; phylum Streptophyta; class Polypodiopsida; order Polypodiales; family Pteridaceae; genus Adiantum; species Adiantum capillus-veneris. Next base: position 9,751,294 of record NC_140956.1, read on the forward strand.
GTCGCACGGTTCTTGTCATCCGCCGCACTCACAGCAGTAGACATAGATGGAGGCTCATGCTCCACCTCAGAAAGACTCTCCAGAAGCCCCCTCGCCCGACCCTACAGAGCCCACCATCTGACTTGCTCTCTTGCTGATAGAGCAAGCGAGCCTAGCCACAGAGGTGGAGCGCCTCCAAGCAATCTCCGTCATCTACCCGTCATCTACAAGATCATCGGTACCCGACCTAGCAGAGGAGAGGTGTGTGATCTCCTCCAGGCCCGCCTTTTAGCAGAGGTGGGCGTGGCTACTACTTGATAGAGTTTCAGACTCCCGAGATGGCGTCCAAGGTCATTGCGATGAGCCCCCTGGCCATCCGAGCAGTTCGGGCACACTTTCGACAATGGCGCCATGGTATAGATCCAACTATTGACGTTCTTGTCGAGGAGGCAGACCTGCCCATCTCAGTCTGCTTTCCCGCCCTGAGGAGGGAGTACCTTCCGCTTCTTTCCAGGATAGGCTCAGAGATTGGGACTGTCCAAGAGACACCTCGCTCGACAGCCTCTGTAGCTGCCAAGGCGGCTGGCATTCCCACAGTGCGTTATCTTGTTCGGGACACCCACACCCTCCCGAAGGTCATCCTACTACCTCGGGTGAGTGGTGGTTGGTTCCGTTAGAGCGTCGAGTATTTGGGCCTCCGGAATTAGTGTTTCATTTGTTGTCGGATGGGCCATCTTGCGAAGGCCTATCCACAAAGGAGGCCCCGACCTTCACCCCAGGCTCAGCCCCAGCCTCCAAGGGCTGGCCAGCAGCAGCAGACAGAGTCACAGGGTACTCATGAGATCCACCCTCCGAGCCTGGGGCTCAGGCGGAGGAGGGCTGGTAGCAGGTTCATGGTCGGCGTCGACAGAGGCCACCATGTTAGCCTGGCACTCAGAGTGGTCCCAAGCTTCAGGGGTGGGTTTCCATAGGGAACTATTTCGATCCTCGTCAGCAGGACGAGGTCAGCTCCACCCTCCACCTCAGCCTCACCATCCCCCCCCCCCCCTCCCCCCTCCTCTTGCTGCTGCTAGCCCCCTTGCTTTCACATCACCTCCCGCTCCTACCCTGAAGCCGACTCAGGGGGCAGGACCTTCCTCGGCTGCTAGGAGATCTCTTGGCAACGCTTTTTCCACGAGTCGCTTGGCGAGAGAGAGACAACCTTTCTTGCGAATCTCCCTTCTGGTGCAGATGTCTCCCTTTGCATTAGTTCCTCGTGGACTGACGAGTTTCGACATTTGTCGTTGGTGGGACTTCTTTGCATACGACTTCACACGTTTTCTTGGCGACCCTTTACCTGACTTTGAGGCAGCTTGCTTCAGGGTTCATGTACTGTTCCTTGCAGCTAGAGGGATAGAGGCCCTGGACTATGCGGTTGGCTTCTCTTTTCCCCTATGTGGTAGGGACCAGCCTGAGTGGACTTTGGACTCAGTGTTGGAGTGGTTGCAGGCACAGGCCCTCGAGTTCTCTCACCACATGGGGTTACGGACTTGGTACAAACTCTGTGGCTGTTGGCCAAGTACACCTCTAGACTCAACAGGATGTAGACACATTGTGGTACACTTCTTTGCTGACACGCAGAGCCCGCCATGCTATGTACACATACATGAGGATTCCTGGACAGAGGAGGTTGCCGTGCGCACGGCTCGCTCTTCTTGGGCCTGGGCTAGACACACTCTGTAGTCACGCCTATCTCGGGGACGCTCGGATGCAGATTACTCCCCATCCAAGCCAGCCTCAAAGGTAGCACGGTCAGCTGCTGCTGCAGCATCAGTTCTCTCTCGCTCTCCATGAGTTTGGCAGCACTCTGGCTTTGTGAGGCCGCCAGAGAGCTTGGCCTTCTCTCGTTTGGACCGCAGAGTGGAAGGAGTGAATCTATCTTGGATAGATTGCTTCTACGCTAGTGATCACATTTGTGACTTGGGTGGGTGGGACAATTGTATTCTGGTTGGGATCTTTTTTTCGGATCATGCACCAGTGATCCTCGCTGTGACAGATAGACAGAGGAGGGGAAGCGCGATGCTACGCATCCCTGAGAGCATCTTGCTGGACTCTGAGCTCAGAGAGCGAGTGGTGGCTCTTTGGATAGAGGGCTTGGACACGCTGGACTCTCCTGCTGACAAAGTGGCCTCTGGACTTGCTCAGCTTAGTCGGTTCTTTCTTCAGGAGTCTATGGCTTGCCTGACTACAGCGAGGGAGGAGGAGCAGCGTCTCCAACGGGGCGTTGCTTCCTTGCAGAGGATGCACCCAGACAGTCCATGGTTGGAGGAGCAGTTGTAGCAGGCTCGCCAGGAGCTTGCCAGCACAGAGGAGAGGCGTCATGAGTTTGCTTTCCATTGACAAGCATCTTAGTGGACCCACGTCGACGACAGAGTGACGGAGACGTTCCTTGAGACAGTGGGACCCTGGCACGCGCACGCCAATGTCAGCTAGTTGAGGAGGCCTGACGGGTCAATTGCTTCAGAGCCAGAGGGCATGCGTGCAATTGCTACTGACTTTTACCGTGACCTGTTGTCAGCAATGTCACAAAGTGATGACGTGGCTGTTCGAGAGCAGAAACCCTAACCCTAATTTCCGCCAAACCCTAACTGCAGCTGAAACCCTAATGCTGCCCTAACCTAACCCTAACCCTAACCCTAAACCCTGCTGATTGTTGACGTGGCAGGTTTCCGTACGATTACTGATGTGGCAGATTTTCGTACGCATGCTGACATGGCAGCCCGCAAAACACGGCGGAAATTGCGGAGGCTTACGGCAGTTTTTGCTTTTTCTATGCAATTTGAGAGAGAGAGAGAGAGAGAGAGAGAGAGAGAGAGAGAGAGAGAGAGAGAGAGAGAGAGAGAGAGAGAGCTCCTTTGCTTTATTTTTGGAAGCTCTAGAGAGCTTGTGAGAGAATGTTCTTTGCTTTATTTTTGGACAAGCTTTTAAGCTTTTGGGGCTTTGCTTTGGCCATCCCTTGTAAATAAATAAGTGGCTTGGGCTCCCACTCTGCAGAGGATCTGGACGTAGGGTCTGAGAGTGAGACCCATCCACTCTTGTACTTTGAACTCAGATTAATACAAAAAGAAATACCGAAAGGGACGCCTGTCTTTGGGGTCAATATCTCTAGGCATGGAACTCTGTCGGGCTAGTGTAAATCTATTGTGAACTGTGAACTGTTTTTGAAGTGGCTATTTGGTGCTGTCGCGGTCGATTCTTGACTTGGAGTGTCCAAGTCTGTTACAGTGGTATCAGAGCACGGCCGATTTCTCTTCTACGGGAATCCGATCCCAAATTTTTTCTTCCGCGGCACCTATGGCTTCACGCAAGGATCAATCGACTCCCTCTGCATCCGGAGATGGGGGAAGGGATCACAACAAAGATTCTGGCAAGGAGTATGGCCCGCCTCGGCCTACTCAGTTGGAGCGATGAGAGATGGAGCATCGTCAATTGATCGGCGATGCAACAAAGATGATGCTGAATTTTGCGAAGGACCCAAAATTTGCAAAATATATGAGCGAGACTTCTTTTCAAGAAGTGCACGAGCAGTGGCAGAAAACCACAACACCACCCTCAAAACCTGCTCTCAAGAAACCTTATGCTCACAAGAAATATTCAGAGAAGGAATTAGAAGAGGTGGTTGATGCACGGATTGCTCAGCTTTTTGACGCGCAGAACAAAGCTAAAATGCACGGCAAAAAGCAGAAGAAAGGCACTGACTTCCCGGGATATTTGGGTCGTCAGTCGACATTTGATAAGGCAAAGAAACAGAAGAAGCATGTTCGATTTGAAGGAGTACCCAGTTCTTCTTCTTCTTCTTCTTCTTCTTCTGACAGTTCTTCTAGCTCTTCTGACTCGAGCGAAGAAGACCGCAAAGGCAAAAAGCGAAGCAAGAAACAACGCTTCGGAACGGGCAAGAAAAAGGCAAAGAAGTCTAAATCTCGTCGAGTGAGTGACAGTTCTATAGAGGACTCGTCTACAGACAGTTCAGACTCTGACGAAGACAACTTTTATGCAAACAAGAAGAATTTTTATAAAGCCAACTAGTATGACTTTCTGGAAGACAAAAGCAAGAAAGTCCGATAGTTTAAGGAAGGTGGACAGTCAATTAAATTTGACATGTTTTCAGGATATAAAGATGCTTCGAAGGCTTTGTCTTTTATACAGCAGTTTGACATCGCTTTCGCGGGAGGACGCTACTCAAAGCACTCTAAGATTCGGAGAGGTGCCTCTTATTTTAAGGGGAATGCTCGAACTTGGTGGTCCACGCTTCTTTTAAAAAAGACGGCGCTAGTTAAATGGCTGAAGTTTAAGAAGCTTTTTATTTCTTCTTGGCTGTCAAGAGTATGTACTATGAACGCGATATACGAGTTGCTTGGAACCATCTTCAGATGACGAAGAGAGATACAGTGGACATTTATTGCGAGAGATTCTGGAGCTCTTTTCTACCCGCCTCTTCATTCAAGAAGATTTCGTTCAGAGAACAGATTGAGCGGTTTACCTTGGGTCTACCTACAGAGATATGAGATCACTGCTTGGAACAGAAGTCAACTTCTATTCAGGAGTTGATGAGTCATGCGAAACGGGGTTTTTCCATTCACTCTGGCAGTCTGACCTACCCCACCGATGACGTCATGACACAACGAGCCGAACAGACTTCAACGAATGGACATATCTCCGCGAAGTGCCCTAAAAAGGCACAGAAAGAACAGAATGACAAGGACGACAAAAGACCTGAGAGTTCGAGAGCAGCTGAGGAACGTGGAAGAAAAGGCAAGATGAAAACAGGACTGGTTCCAGATTGTGTGGGTACCGATCCCAACACCATGGACGAGAGTACAGAACTTTGCCGAGCTTGGGGCAAAGTGAAAGACCAAGAGGCCCTGATCTTCTTTGATGGAGGAGCCAAGGCCAACTTCGTTTCACCAGAATTGGCGGCGCGGCTCGAGATCACTCCCGATCGGATGGGACCACTTGCGGAGGTTGTTCTAGAGGCACCCGGTAGGGACGTAGCCATTACACCTGTCATTGGCAAACTTCGGTTGCATTGTCAGGGGTATTTGGGGCACGAGGACTTTTACATAATGCCTTTGGAAGGTTGTGATGTTCTCTTGAGAATTCCCTGGTACCACAAGAACAACGCTATGATCGATTATCGGGCAAGAAAAGCGACATTGACTACAGAGAAGGGCAAAACCATTGTACTTGACATTAAACTGAAGGGCGAGTCTGTCTCTATTGTATCGGCTTCGGCCATTTTTAAATTAATGAAATCCAATCTGTTTGTTTACTCGATCTTTATGAAAGAATTGAGTGATAAGGATAGGACAAATATGTCTAAACTCGATAAAGAATGCCAAGATTTTCTCCACTCTCACGCCGATTGCTTCTCAAAGGGCCTACCAAGCGAGTTACCACCTGCTCGTCCTGAAGATCATACCATTGATCTGATACCTGGAAGCACACCACCGAATCCGCCACCTTATCGTGTGAGCCGAGCACAGAATGAAGAGATTATGAACCAAGTGAAAGACCTCTTGGAAAAGGGTCTTGTCTAGGCTAGTACTTCACCGTATTGCTCTCCAGTGTTGTTGGTTTTGAAGAAAGACGGATCTTGGAGAATGTGCATCGATTATAGAGCTCTCAACAAAATCACCATCAAGAACAGATTTCCGATTCCTAGGATCGTTGATATACTCTACAGGTTACAGGGATCCTCGTGCTTTAGTAGGATTGAATTGAAAAGTGGATATCATCAGATTAGAATCGCGCCGGGGGACGTCTACAAGACTGCTTTTCGGATGACTTTTGGGTTATTTGAGTTTTTGGTGATGCCTTTTGACTTAACCAATGCTCCTGCGACATTTAACCGGATGATGGACATGATTTTTCGAGAGTACAGGCTATTTGTTGGCACTTTCTTTGACGATATCATTGTTTTCTCCAAGAATGAGGCAGAACATAGAGAGATCATCTGCTTCAGGTCTTCAGGCACTACGAGATCACAAGTTAGTGATTAATGCAAATAAAAGTGAATTTTTCCTACTAGAGATACACTTTTTGGGACACATTGTCTCAGCAGTGGGAGTGCAAATGGATCCGGTGAAGATAGAGACTATCCGTGATTGGCCCGATTTGAAGAATGTCCATGAAGTTAGAGGCTTCTTGGGACTATGTTCGTACTATAGGCGGTTCATTCGAAAGTTTGTAGAGGTTGCTTCCCCTTTGCATATCTTGACACAGAAAGGAGTCCCTTCCTTGTAGGGACCCACAGAGGTGACTGCCTTAAAGAAAGATTGACTACGGGACCAATTTTGACTTTGCCGGATTTGCAGAAGTCATTTGAAGTATATTGTGATGCTTGTGGTCGTAGTTTGGGTGCGGTCTTAATGCAAGAAGGCCATGTCATTGCTTACAAGAGCCGATTGTTCTCAAGGCCGGAAATGACTGCACAGATTTATGAGAAAGAGCTTTTGGCGGTTATCCATGCTCTTACTCAGTGGTGGCACTACCTACTCGGAGCAGATTTTACTGTCTTTGCAGACCATCAGAGTTTGCGCTACTTCTTGTCATAGAAGCAGCTATGGGAAAAACAGATGCCGTGGGCGAACATCTTGTCACAGTTTCACTTCCAGATTGTCCATGTTTAGGGGCACAAGAATGTGGTGGCAGATGCTTTGTCTCGGAAGCTGTTGGTTTTGGCTATTTCCACGATACATCATAGGAGCTTCGAGGATATGGTCGACCAGTATGCCACAGATACAGATTTTGCTGACGTTTTCACACGGATACGGGATGGGGAGACAGTAGCGGGATATTCCATTCGGGATGGCTACTTGATGAGAAAAACCATGTTGTGTGTTACACAGCCGTTGAGGGAAAAGATTAGGACTGAATGCCACTGTCCACCTCTTACGGGTCACCGCGGCATTGCTACCACCATGAAAGGGGTAGAGAGATACTTCTTTTGGCCGAGACTCAAGAAGGATGTGGAAGAGTTTGTGCGTAGTTGCTTGGTATGCCAGAAGGTCAAGTTTGACAGGTATAAAGCACAGGGATTGTTACAGCCTTTACCCATGCCCACCCGCCCCTGAGAAAGTATTGCGATGGATTTCATTTTTGATCTCCCGAGAACACAGAGTGGTCACGATGGTATCTGGACTGTTATTGACAGATTTAGCAAGCAGGCTCATTTCATTCCAGTGAAGAAAACAATCAAGCCGGATCACTTAGCGAGACTGTTTGTGGCCCAGATCTTCATATTACATGGCATGCCTGAGACGATTGTCTTCGACAGGGACCCAGATTTACGAGTTTGTTTTGGAAGGCAATTTATGGAGAACATTGGCATGCGATTGCAGTTCTCGTCATCGTTCCACCCGCAGACTGATGGGCAATCTGAGATTGCCAATTCAGTGGTTTTAGATTTATTGAAGTCTTATATCTTGGATTGGAAGACTCAATGGGAAAAGTATCTATCTTTGGTGGAATTTTCCTACAATAACACGATACACTCATCGACAAGGAAGGCGGCATTTGAGATTGTTGAAGGTGCTGCGAAGGTTCTACCCTGCCTAAGCACGAAAGATAAGATTTTTAAAGCGGATGAGTATACGTGCCACTTAGACATGGCTTTTGCCAAGGTTCGCGAGGCTTTGCAGAAATCTCAAGAACGACAGAAGAAGGCAGCGGATCGCCATCGTCGCGATTTGAAATTAAAGGAGGATGATTGGGTGCTCTTACGTTTTGAGAAGGCACGCCTGAGAAAGAAAAAGGGAAAGGAGAGGCTTTTTCCAAAGCTTAGTATGCGATACTACGGACCTTTCCAGATCTCTTAAAAGATAAATGATGTCTCCTTCCAAGTGAAAGTGCCTGACACTTGGAGGATTCACAATGCATTTCATGTGAGTCTCTTGAAACCTTTTAAAGGTGATGTGCCCTAATGATGGGGAGCCTGATGAGCAACCCGAAGTGGAAGAAAACGAGGAGATCCTTGTTCTTGAACAAATTTTGGCACATAAGGATACGAAGAGTAAAGGTAAAGTCCGAAGGCGGTTCTTGGTTAAGTTCAAGAACTATCCTGCATTTGATGCGATGTGGATGGAGGAGGACCTAGCAGATACCCCTCAGATTGTGAAATTTTACCTGGACGCTTTTGGTTTAGCATAGTCTAATCCAAATGGAACCCAGAATTCAGCTTGGCCGGAGCTCTGGTGCAGTGGGATGCACAAGAGGGGAGTTACTCCGCTCCTTTGTCAACAGATGCCTCGATTTTGATACTAGACTCACTGATGTCTCTTTGAGCTTCAGGGATACTGAGAGCTGACAGTTTTTTGTTGTATGACTTTATGAAATGGAATTCCTGAATATGATACTGATTTGTTCCTGACTTCTTTTTAAGAGCAGGAACTGATAGACGAAATGACTGCATCATTTTGGTCTACTTGATCTTGAATAGACATGGTTGCAATAGGGTGTCAAATCGGACATCGATGAGGTCCCGATTCGATCTAGATGCGATTGCTAGCTACATTGCCGATAAATCATGGTCTAAGATCCGAATGAATGTTGAATGTCATGTGATGTCGTGTGATGTGACTGTCGATTGGTACATGTGCTAGATGTGTGTTCCTAGTACGTAGGTGCTAACAGTCAGTGTCTGCTAAGACGGTTGATGGCCTCTATCTGTTTTGCAGGCGTAATCGAGGGCGATTATAATGCTTTCAAGAGGGGGGTATGTCACAAAGTGATGACGTGACTGCCCTAGAGCAGAAACCCTAACCCTAATTTCTGCCAAACCCTAATTCTGCCCTAACCTAACCCTAAACTCTAATGATTGCTGACGTGGCAGATTTCCGTACGATTGCTGACCCGGCATATTTCTGTACGCATGCTGACGTGGCAGCCCGCAAAACGTGGCGGAAATTGCGAAGGCTTTTTAGGGCAGTTTTTGCTTTTTCTACGCAATTTGAGAGAGAGAGAGAGAGAGAGAGAGAGAGAGAGAGAGAGAGAGAGAGAGAGAGAGAGAGAGAGAGAGCTCCTTTGCTTTATTTTTTGGAAGCTCTAGAGCTTGTGAGAGAATGTTCTCTGCTTTATTTTTCGACAAGCTTTTAAGCTTTGGGGCTCTGCTCTTGGCATCCCCTGTAAATAAATAAGTGGCTTGGGCTCCCACTCTACAAAGCATCTGGACGCAGAGTCTGAGAGTGAGAACCAACCACTGTTGTACTCTGAAACTCAAATTAATACAAAACGAAATACCGAAATGGGCGCCAGTCTTTGGGGCCAATATCTCTAGGCACGGAACTCCGTCGGGCCAGTGTAAATCTATTGTGAACTGTGAACTGTTTTTGAAGTGGTTATTTGGTGCTGTCGCGGTCGATTCTTGACTTGGAGTGTCCAAGTCTGTTACAAGCAAAGTCTCAGTCAGAGCATCAGGATGCATGCAGAGAGCAGGTTTGGGAACAGATGCCTTTGTCTTGTGACTGAGGACATGCGCCAGAGGCTTGAGCGGCCTCTTCCTCTAGAGGAGCTCCATACGGCCCTCAGAGCACTTCCTCGTGGTAGTTGTCTCGGTGAGGATGGTTTGACTCCCAGTTTTTTCTTAGAGTACTGGTACTTGCTTGGCTCAGACCTCTGAGTGCTCTCTTGAGCTCCAAGATCCTCCCCTCCAAGGACCGCAAGATGGGCACCAAGCCTACTTCCAAAACTGCTCCCAATTTCTCTCCAAAGGAGGACAAAAAACGTTGCATTTTGAAATGCAAGCCGTTGACCTCCTGCTGAGCTGGCATTTCAGAACGCAAGAGAAAACAGCATGCTTCATTGTCAAGTCGCCTCTCTACGGGCGTCAGAGAAGGTATGCTCTGCGGTCGTCGGTCATGCCAAGCAGCATTGTCAGGAGCGTTTAAAACGCTGCATGAAGAGGTGGGGGGAGAGGAGGTAAACGGTGCCAGAAACGCTAGCGTTTCAACGTTTCAAAATGCCTATCGCCAACATGTCGCCGTCTCCACTTGATGCTAGTCATAGAGCTTCCACCCACGTCACCTCCTAATACTGCCAGTGTTTTAACATGCGCTACTGGGAGACTTCCCTTCTGCCTTCTGCGTTGTCGCCGTCTCCACTTGATGCTAGTCATAGAGCTTCCACCCACGTCACCTCCTAATACTGCCAGTGTTTTAACACGCGCTACCGGGAGACTTTCAAAACGCCGTACTAGAGTACGATTATGAGCCTCCTCTACGAGTTCAAAATTCTCGACATCACTTCAAAACGCATGCAAGGGCTGTCTGTCGCCAACACAAGAGACAATGCCGGTGCACGCCTTGTCCGCCTTCTGCTTTCAGCGTTTCAAAAGACCGACACCAGAGCTTTTCTTCAAAAATGCCGATGGCAAGACAACGCAATGGCTTCCTTGTGGTTCCTCGTCTCCGCCCTTGCTCGCCCAAGGTCAAAGAGCACACAACTCTGATACCATGTCAAAGTCGACGACGCGGAAGCGTAGAGACCAAGGGGAGTGAGCACGAGAGAGAGAGAGAGAGAGAGAGAGAGAGAGAGAGAGAGAGAGAGAGAGAGAGAGAGAGAGAGAGTCTCCTGAACCAATCAACCTTGGCAATGAATAACTAAATGTGTATACAATGGAGGCAAGGGATTGCTTAGATAGCAACCTCAGTAAATTGCCCTTCCCAAGACTTTGACAAATAAGTAAAATAAATACCTTAAAGCCAAACTAAATAATGGGGTCACATTGGGCAGTTCACTTGAGATGCCAAAACTTTAACAACATAAAGCCGCCGGTGAATACTCCCCTCGCAAATAACCATCTTGGTCCGGGCCATGAGCTGTTCAACGACTCCCTTATCACTCCTCCCGCAAATAACCTAAAAAAGTCCGGGCCATAAGATATAGAGGTCTTTTACAACCAAAGTGCGTCGTTTGGAGGTGTTGAGAGTAACCACTGCTCAGACTTCGTAATACTCCCCCCGTGAATAACCATCCAGGTCCGGGCCATGAGTAACAACAACAATACTCCCCCCGTAAATAACCACGAGGTTTCGGGCCATGAGTAAAAACAACATTTTTCAAACATTCAATACTCCCCTCGCAAATAACGACAAGGGTCCGGTCCATGAGTATGAACAAGCATTCTCAAACATCATTTCTTAGTACTCCACTCGTGAGTAAAATCACCAATCATTGAAACCAGTATTAAAACCAGAGTCAAACAATTCAAATCAGCACCAAGACAGGTTTAAAACAAATACCATGCATTTTAAACAAATTCCAAATAGGATCACCAAACAAATTCTCAAACAGAATTCAAACTTAAAAAGAAATCTCGACATCAGTGGAGCTCGAAAAGTCGACTGACTTTCCATCCTGAAACCTGCAAAAAAATTAGGGTTAAATTTATCCTATAAGTTGACCGCAACATGGTCTATAAACTCTTGGATAGACAGTGTTTCTGTGGCGATGATGGTAGTCCCAAGACATAGCAATCACACTTGACCTCCAAGGTTATCAGCTTGAGAAGAGGCACTTGGTGAGAGATGTCAAGAAATTTCAAGTTATAATCTGCTAGGGTTTCTGTGGCAAGCCTTTCAAGATACCCCACTCTACCAGAAGTTGCAATCCGAAGGAAGATGTCTGAAGGCATGTAACTTAGGGCAAAATTTTTCTTGAAAGCTTGCCAAGTCCTTGGAATGCACGGCTTGGTAGCTATAAACATCCACCACTGCACAGCACTGTCTCTGAGAAAAACAACGGCTTGAAAAGAATTCTTGATTCTTCTTTGCAAGGGATATTTATGGCTTATGCCCTGTAAGAGAGAGCGCGCTCGATGCGCGATCAAGGGTGGGAGTGCCTGAAAAGTCCAGGGTCCGGACATGAAGATTCTTCAATTTAATTTCCAGTAGACTTTGGAAGTGCTGGTGGACATGAGGATTCTTCAATAAAATTTCCAATAGACTTTGGAAGCGCCGGTTTGCTCTGTCTGCTCTTTGGTAGGACTGGTATGCTTTCAGAAAAGCACATGCCTGAAGCTTTTATACCACTGTCACAAGACGGGCACCACGTGCCAACGGAAAAGAACAGACTGAACAACTCTAAGCACTTCAAATAACAATTGAACTGAAAGAGATGCACAACATGCAAGATAGGGAGTAGTGGAGTTCGACCCTAGAGAGCATTGGCCCCAAACCTTGGCACTCCTTTCGGTATTTCTTTCAAAGTTACCCGGAACGGGAACGGGGGCCTCCAGAACGTTTTCAGGATGCCCCCCCCCCCCCCCCCCCCCCCCCAAAAAAAAAAGTCGGAACGGGAATAGGAGCCGGAACGGTAAGTTTAAAATATGCTTAAATTAGGTTGGATTTAACCTATATGTTAGTAGAGAGCCATACACACCCATTAGTCCAAGTAGAATCCTATTTAGGCATGCTTTGCAATGATTCTTCAGTCTTAAGGCTTGAGGGAGAAGTGGAGCGGCAACTTGCAAGCGTCAAGCTTGAGCCTTGAGGCTTAAAGCCTAGAGGCCCAAGGGAGGGAGAGAGAGTGCCTTGGGAGAGAGAGAGTGCCTTGCCTTGCCTTGGTCCTTGACTCTTGAGAAAGGAAAGTTGAGGGGGATAATAGATATGGCATATGCTTCATTGCCTTGAGGGCCTTGGCTTATATAGGAGAGGAGAAGACCCCCTCTCTTCCATCTCCCCCCAAAACCATGCAAGGCGTTCAAAAAATCCCAACCGAAAAGTTTTTGAAATCTGTCCCAACGGATAGTCTTTTTGAACCGGCCGTTCCGCCAGCCCGTTCCGCTCCTATTCTGGCCGTTCCGCACTTTTCGGCTGCCGTTCCGGTGACTGTTCCAGTGACCGTTCCGGGAACGGGAGGGGCTCGTTCCGCCCATTCCCTGTTACTCTGATTTCTTTATATTGCTTGAGCCGGTACTCCATCCTCTGCACCTTACGCGAAGCATGCCAAAGAATGAGCCCTTGGCTCATATTTAAAGGCCCTTGGCCTATGAAAAGCAGTTTACATGAAAAGGTATAAACTCAAAAAGCATCTGGTCCAAAAGCTGGTGTAAAAAAGCTGTCAGCGCATTTTGCGGAAATCCGTACAGCTGCCGTGTGGCACTGTCAGCGCTAATTGCGGGACTGTTCGTATAGTTTGCCACATCAGCATGTCAGTGCGCTATGTGGGAGTTCCGTACAGCAGCCACATCATCATCTTCTACGCTTTGTGTGTGTTGGCCTCGCTTTAATTTTAGTGCCTTTAGGTCCCGTGGGCCCCATTGGACGGTGTGCCATAAGTTGGTAGGACTCCTTATTCTTCTGCTGCTTCGTCTTAGGGTTTAGGCCCCTTGGCCGGGATCTGCAGGTTGGCTCCGTTCTTTAGTGGCTTGACACGTCAGCAATTTTCGACACATGTGCAATCATATGTTGGGTTCAAGCCCGTGGGAATAGTTTTTTAAGTCAGATTACACACACCACTCCCTTGTTTGGTACATGCAACAACTCTGGCAGTTAGCTTTTTTATATGTAAAGGCTCATCAAGTTAATATAGCGTGGGTTTTTTTTTGTATCTTTCTCGCTCTGCTCTTTTGCTCGCGTTCTCCCTCTCATGGATCACCCTCGTCTACACGCCATAGCTGCCGATCTCTACAGTGGTATCAAAGCCGAGGTTAGGAGCAGTGAGGGCATTCTAAAATGCTGTCCTACTTGGGCGGTGCAGCGGAGCCTTTGGTTGGTCGCGAAGTCGCTGCTTGTCGGCAAGCTTTCTTGCTCCTAGCATTTCAAAACGCTGCATGCTGTTGCATTGGAGGTCCTAAGCGGTAGTGGTTAACCTTGCCTATCAAAAGGCTGTTGAAATCTGCTGATTGGAGGTGCTCTCAAGACGCAGCGTGCACTAGCTTCTGTCTCAACCCTTGGCATCACGAAACGGAAGATTGTCAAGTGTCGCTTGTTTGGTAAAGTAAGAAAGCACAAAGTATTTTGAGCACTTTCAGCAAATACAATCAGAGGTTGTTTGTCCAGATTCTGTCACATTTACTTGTATGTCCACACTTCGTATATTATAGCATAGGTACGGTGAAATCCATTCAATCAAAGATTTTGACATTCTTTGAAACCAAGTGGGAAGGGAGACTGATATCATCTTTAAATTCTTATCAAACATGGCATCTAAAATCGACAAATTTGATGGGTCCGGATTTCATACATGGCAAATCAAAGTCAAGGGATACCTCATGCGAAAAAATCTTTGGAGTGTCGTCAAACCTCTTTCAATAGAAGACGTGAGAACAATGGCTGCGGTCACTAGAGCTTTATCCGCCAAACAACAAAGGAAAAACGGGCAGGCACTTCGTATTATTTTGACTACTCTTGAGAACAATTTTATTTATTATTTAGATAAAATTACATCTGTGAGCGAAGCCTCGATAGAATTAGAAACTCTTTTGTTACCAAAGCTAAATATCCTAAAATGAGCTTGAAGATAGAATTGTCTTCTTTAACCACGGGTACTGATGAAAGTATAGTAGCATTAGCTAATAGGTTACAGGGCATCAGGACCCAACTAGTATATGTTGAAGCTCCAGTACCTAATGAAGATCTTATTGCCGTTTCACTTGATAGTTTACGTATTGAATTTCATCAAATTGTGACCGTCTTCAAGGAAAAAGATCCTTTGCCTTCTTTGGATGGTATTATGAATTCTTTGCAGGAAGAGGAGAAAAGAGCATCCCGTGTTACTTCTTCTATGTCTCCATCCACATCATATGCAAACAGTGGACGCAATTCTATATCAACTTCAACAAGGACGTCCACTAGATCTTGTGCAATTTGTGGACAAAATAATCATGAAACAAAGGATTGCTTCACCAAAAATCCTTGTGTTCATTGCAGTAAGACTAACCATCTTTCCAACAAGTGTTTCAAGAAGAATAAAAAACAAATAAACTTTTTTGATGGTGATGCTGAAGTACAACTGGTTCTAGCTGAAAGTAATGTCTTTAGTTTTTCTAGTTTCTTTATGTTGTCATAGTCAAAAAAAATATTGTACGGGTATAGACACTGCCACGCTAATAAGTGGTAAGATCGCCTTGTTTGTTGGTTTGGTGGAGTTCTGTTGTCCCATCTTGATTGTTGTCTGAGGGAAATACACACACAACTCGATGATGTTGTCCAAGGGGGGGGGGGGGGGCTTTCTATGTCGGAGTGTGCAACGGAAGGTGAGAGAGAGAAAGAGACAATGGCGCGAGAGAGAGAAGAGACATGACATGAGACAGATGGTGGAAAGGCTGGCAGCCCAATAACTCTAGATGGCTACATGCTGTGAGACGATACAATGAGGGTGCCCCCCTCCTATATATAGGAGAATAGGGGTTGGTCGGGCAATAATCCTCAATATAGCCCAATGACCTAAAAATATGACCCTCCAATATAAATGGGAGAATATGTGACCAAAATGGGTCTAAAGTGGGAAATGTGCTGAACAACCCTGAGTGTGCCTGAGATCCCTGTCCAGCAGGTGTACGGGTGGCCAACCCACAACCAAGGGCCAGTTCACGTGATGTGTGTGAAGCCTGTAGACAGTGTGCGAAGCATCTGGAGATGAAGAATCTAACATTCTACTCATGTTTCATGTGGTTTGTTAGACTCTTTCATGTCAAGCATATGTCTGTCACAAGCCCTTTGTCAGTGGTTTGGGCTAGTCAAAACACACACACCACTCCTTTCTTTGGTACATGAAACAACTCTGGCAGTTAGCTTTTTTATATGAAAAGGCTCATCAAGTTAATATAGCGTGGGTTTTTTGTCTATCTTTTGCTCTGCTCTTCTGCTCACTTTCTGCCTCTCATGGATCACCCTCGTCTACACCGGCCATCGCTGCTGATCTTTATAGCAGAGGTATGCAACTAATCTAAAGTGCCCGTCTTGCGTACAGGCTCACAAGGGTGCCAAAACACTTCCTAGGTTGTCCTCAACCCGAGAAGTAGGAGTTAGCTTGTCCACATGCACGTAGGGTTAGATGTGCACGTGACATTGCGTGCATGTGAGTGGTAAGGGAGGAGATGTTTGCTGTTTTGTTTCCCTTGTTTGTGGGAGGTGGTTCAGGCTTGGTGGGTGGTGGCTCTCTTTTCCTTCGCCAAGAAGCATTAGCAAGGCAGTTTCACTGGCCTTTGTCTTGTGAGATTGAAGATGCTTAAGCAAGGTTCCTGTCTCATGTGTTTTTCAGAATCTTCGGTACAAGCTGCTCTTCATGGTGTGGATAGAGGATTCAGCTTTATGCTGGCGCAGTGGTTTGGCAACTCATTAGTCAGGAATTCTGCCTGTCGTGGTCTTCTTCAGAGTGCTATATTTGCTTGGGAGAGGTTTTAAGGCAATTTATGTGGTTACCCTGTAAATATTCAATTTCAGCCCGTTTTACGTATATCATTTTCTTGTCCCCTGAGCCTTGTTTCCCTTAAGATGTTGAGGGGCTTTTTACCTATGGCTATTTTCCGACTGTGTTTAGTTTTTCCCTCTAAAGAGTTTTAAGCCCAACATTTGTGTGTGTGTGTGTGTGTGTGTGTGTGTGTGAGAGAGAGAGAGAGAGAGAGAGAGAGAGAGAGAGAGATTTAATGTATGCAGGTATCAAGTACACCCGACGAGCATGCTGTGGAGCAGGAGGAGGGGATTATAACTTCAATGCAAGCATTCTCTGTGGTAGGAGTGGATACGTTGGTGGTGTACTCACCAGAGCATGGAAATGTGATGATCCATCATCCTATATCTTTTGGGATACTATGCATCCAGTAGAATCCTTTGCTGAGGTAATTGCAAATGGTTTTCTAACCAAAGAATATGTAACTTCTTTCAAAAACTCTACTATAGAGGAGGTTGCATCATCGACAAGGGCACAAAAACTGTATCCCTTGATCGTAAATCAAGTTTGAGGGGTAGTATCTTTCAGGTTGGAATGAAACACCTTTGCTGTAAAGTGTGAGAGTAGGGATGTGTTGCGATTGATGTTGAAGCAATTGAGTATTTGTATTCATCAGCTACTGTGCACGTTTTGACCCATACAAGGCATTGGTTTACATGAAAGGCGCTTGTAATGTTGGCAAGATGATAACGATCATGCATCAAATCTTTCTCATATTTCAAATCTGTGTACTGATTGGTCCATGCCATTGATGTATGGCATTAGACGCCATATTACTGATAGGAGCTTGCAAGCTCACTTTGAGGGAGATGGCCAATGCAGGCAGGGACGCCCTTGTCTCTGCTTCATGTGCTGCTGGGAGGCAGAGTGAAAGGCTCCAAACGACGAGTGGCATGGACATGGGCGGGTATTGGAGCTTTGCATATGATTGCTCTGCCCATTCATCTCTTTCTTGCATGTTGTGAATCGTTATCTATTGCTGTGAATACATAAAGAAATATCATTTTGGCATTGGACTGAATACGTGTTTGTGAATCTGCTTGAACTTACTGCTTGAAACTGAACGTGTTTGCATCAGTTTGGAATCTGGTCGAACCTTTTTGACTTTCTTTTAACTTCCAAAAATATCATTTTGGCATCGGGATGAATACTTGCTTGAGAATTAACGTCTCACTCACATTGAATGTTTGACGCAAGTCAATCCTAGCCTCGTGTGCGGACACATATCCATGAACCGTTATGGTTGTTTTCACACCCACTCTATAGAGTAAATGTGACACTTGAGAGTTATTCATTCAGACATTGCATATGCCGGTGTAAAGCATTTGTATGAAGCATAGATTGAGCATGTGGAATGCTAATAATGTCTACTCGTAGTTGGTGCTATTTCACAACTTGATGGATTTTCATACCATACATGACTAAAGCATTAAACTAAGCATTCTTGCAAACTTGGCAAAAATCACATGAGATAGCATGGATGTTGATGTGGCATGTAGATGATGTGCATATTGTAATGGTTTTTGATGGGATCGATTTTCCAGTGGAAGTTTTTTTGATGTGCTTTTTATACAATAAAAGATAAGTGAGTTACATTGGTCAGCTGCTTTTAAAACCAATGCTTATAAATTAAAGGCTGGTGCCTAGTTGTAATAATGTAATTCGTTTGTGTAGTCATACAAAGCACTCAAAGTCAAGTGGGAAGAGCTTAAAGTTCCATTGTGTTAAAAGTGTGTTCTAGTGAATCTTATGTTGGGGATAACCCTAGATCACCCTAGACGTATGGAGCCTCTCTCTAGCTATACATGATGATTTGATGTAGATTGACGTCCCATGATATACCTATGACCCATGGACCTTTCTAGCACCTCACCACATGGATAAAGGCACATTTAGTAGGTCAAAAATACCCCTAAAAGGGTGCATACGAGATTTGCCCTAGAATATCTCCCAAATGCATGAACCCCAGTTGCTACGACACGTCACATGATGTCATCCAATCAACCACTCCTATATATTGAGCTCATTTCTATGCCCACATGTAATGTAATCTTAACCCATATTCTGTTGCAATGAGAACTTGATCACTTTGCCCAACTTCTTGTGTCATTAGCATTGTGTATTAACCTAACTATCTAGTATTAAGTGTGATGATTAATTCACTATGAACGCTCCCTTAGCACGTCTAGCACACTGTGCTTCCCCATCACATGGTACTAGAGCTGATGGTGTAGGAACCAAGACATTTGAAATCTTTGGCTAGATCATCGAGGCATGATTGAATGACTAATCATCTCGCATTAGCATTAATAGTAGGTTATTAATAAGTCTTATCCCTAATCATCACTTGGGATAAGAGCATTCTTCACCACTTATGGTGATTAGGTGAGATGGAGAGTAAATTCCTTGTGCATTTAGTTAAAGCTTCTTTTCTTAGTCAAGCATGTCGTGCTCATTTCCATCTCAAGGCATCTAAGCTAAATTTGGCAAAGGGTCAAAATTAGGTCCTATTGTGATGAGGAGAATCAATGAAAAGGGAGGAAGTCCATTAGGAAAATTTTGGACTCAAAATCGGGCCTTTTAGCTTTAGAGAGAGAATGCCGTTGGACCAATGAGAGGCGAGTCATTGTAACGGAAGTTCATAATTTATTCATCTCTATGTGATTTCTTCCTTTTCAAAGCATGCCACGTAAAAGGTTTTCAAAAGTTCAAATATGGAGATTGTGCAAATCTTCACTTTGTACGTAGTAAATGAAACTACTTCTCTATTGTAAATGGAATTAATTTGTGTGCATCTTTTTTGAAAAGTGTAGCTTAGTTTGACTTTTTCTTGGATCTCGCGTCTTTCAAAGGTCTTTTCTTTATTTCAATCTCACCATTGGCATGTTTTTGGCACATCCAATCTATGTAATGTAGGCGTCGAAGCACCGTTCATGAGCCACCATCTCCATGTTGATTGTTCCGATGCAAGGTTCTGTACAAACTTTGAACTAAAAAGGCCATCCTTTAATCTATACTTTGTCAGGTCGATAACTGCTTGAATTGGATCATTTGGATTGTTGTAGAAATTACTGACCACGTCATAGAAGTCTTCGATCACCACTTCATCTAATTCATCACAATCCATGTTCTAGTACTTTGGATAAAGTAGAAAAGCAACACTATGCAGTGGACTATGCGCACTGACCCATCGAGCATGTACATACTTATTTAAGATATCCCTTTTCGATTCATTAAAAGGTTCTCTCGACGGTTCTCTCCAAGGCTTAATCGGGGCAGAAGGAATGCCCGTCGACGGACTGACAGGAAGGCCTAGTTTTAGTCAGTCATTATGAATTTGATGTTCTTAACACTCCATGGGAGTGTTAATACATGAGTTATTACCACTTCACAGTTCATGTGAAGACATGAATGAAATCTCTGATAGGTACTCTTTTTGGGTTCATAATTTTCAACCAAACATAACGTTTGTACTTGTCATCTTTCACAATTGATACAAAATCTTCCAATCCTTTCTTAACCATACATGCTATCTCTCCTTTCCCTCTTCATTGCTTGAGATTCTTTGATCACATCAATGAATGTACATTGTAATCCTTCAATCCATTAATCTTTTGTATATCATGCTTCCAAGTTTCAACAAGAAGTACAACATCGGCTTTGCTTGTTAGTCCATCTATGCCAACCTCCGCATTCCATGGATATCCATAGCAATTCCAAAAGCATACTTTCAATTGTAACTGGGCCTCATATGTCACACATTTCTATCTGCTGGAGGGGCTTGCTTCCTCCTTGGACACATTTTCTTCATGAGAGATCTCCTTGTTTTTCTGATTCCTCTCCTCATATACTTTGCGACACATATTTTGCTGCTTAATAGTGCGACCTTCATATAGAAAACATTTTGTATCCCTCAAATAAATCCAATTATTATCAAAGATAATCTTTTGTTTGGTCTCAACCAACATGGTGCATATAATTGGTTGTTCTTTCGAGCGAAGAGCTCCTTGCTTACCCACTTTATGTGCTCTGTAAACCATAACTCTTGACATGCCAAAGTGGGTTTTGAAGAAATTTTTGATTCCTCTAACTTCTCTTTGGGAATTCCACGAATAACAATGTTCTTGGTACATCGCTCTAGTTCCTTCAACTCCTCTACATCCGCATTCTCAACATTGTTTGTTTGAGCCATAGCTTGCATGAGGGAGGGATTAAGAACCACATTGTTACCACATTCGTCAACCCAAGGCTTGCGGCCAACGGACGGCCCCGACCCCGGCCCCGGCGCCTCGCCCGCTATGTCCTGGCTCCGGCACGGGGGCGAGGCGGGGGCGGCCGCGCCTCCGGGCGCGGCTCCTCACGTACGTCACAGTTCGCGTCGTTCCGATGGGATGTGTGTCAATGATCCTTCCGCAGGTTCACCTACGAAAACCTTGTTACGACTTCTCCT
Organism: Adiantum capillus-veneris; assembly: GCF_014529385.1. Classification (NCBI taxonomy): domain Eukaryota; kingdom Viridiplantae; phylum Streptophyta; class Polypodiopsida; order Polypodiales; family Pteridaceae; genus Adiantum; species Adiantum capillus-veneris. The sequence goes on from NC_140956.1 coordinate 9,772,151, forward strand.
TCCTCTAAATGATAAGGCTTAATGAACTTCTCACAACGTCGCCGGCGATCCGAAAACTTCACCGGACCATTCAATCGGTAGGAGCGACGGGCGGTGTGTACAAAGGGGAGGGACGTAGTCAACGCGAGCTGATGACTCGCGCTTACTAGGAATTACTCGTTGAAGATCAATAATTGCAATGATCTATCCCCATCACGATGAAATTTCAAAAGATTACCCGGGCTTATCGGCCCAGGTGGTAAACTTGTTGAATTCATCAGTGTAGCACGCGTGCGGCCTAGAACATCTAAGGGCATCACAGACCTGTTATTGCCTCAAACTTCCATGGCCTAGACGGCCATAGTCCCTCTAAGAAGTTGGCCACGAAGAGGATCCTTCGTGTAACTAGTTAGCAGGCTGAGGTCTCGTTCGTTAATGGAATTAACCAGACAAATCACTCCACCAACTAAGAGTGGCCATGCACCACCACCCATAGAATCAAGAAAGAGCTCTCAATCTATCAATCCTTACTTGTGCATACATTTTTCATATCGCATACATTCGGGTTTATGGTGTCAAGTTTCTCCTCTTTCAATACACGGTCATGCTCCACTTTTCTCATGCGCTCCTTTAAAACATTCAAGTTCGCAAGAGTGCGTTTTCATTTCTTGACTTCCTCTTCGAGTTTCATGAAACGTGTTTTTTGCATCTCGAGAGTCCTCTTAGATTCTCGTTCTCAACCACAAGAACCCTTAGCGTACCATCTCCATTGCAAGTGTCCGTAAGTCTTTACCTTGCTTATTTACGGTCTCTTGCAATGATACCAAGTATGCCATGATCATGGTTTCTGAAATTTGCTGATTGAATGGTTTTGTTACTATCTCCGTACTTATGAGACTTTGGATAATTTTCTACGATGATTGTGAAACTTGTTAAGAATAAAAATCTTTGCAAGTGCCAGATGACATTGTATGTAAAATAAGAGACGAGAGTCAACTTCTTGAAATCTGTTCGCTCAGAAATGATGCTGCAAAAAAGCCTTTCATAACTTTGAAATTTTTTGTTTTTACATTAGTGCATAAAGGGCGTTGTGCTCATTGAGGCTATTAATCACCCAAATCAGAGTTCAAATGAAGAAGTTTATTATCAAAAGAGTGAATTGCTATCTACTAGGTCAAAAGCGGTTGCACAAGAATGAGAGAAAGAAAGAAAGAAAGAAAGATTTTTTAACGTCTATAAAACGCCGAAGTTGGCCTATGAGACAAAGCAAAGTATATGAGGTGGGTGTCCTCTGTGTATCCGTAAAGGATAAAAGGTACAAAAGTAAAAGTAACTATCCTGTATGATGACTGGGGGAGGAAAGTGATACAAGGGTGGGGGTGGAGCTCCAAAACTGAGGAAAAGATGCAATCCTATATGTTGGGGTAGATACAATCATAAGATGAAATGCTATCCTATCTCTAGCTCCATCCAATACCATAATCAAGGTGTAATACAGAATGCATGGGCGGGTAGAGTGTGGACAGTCCTCGTAAGATGGCGGTTCGATCTGCAAAAGCCCGGATGCACCTCTCCTCCAAAGATCTATAGTAGTGCTCTTGGATCTCCTGGATCTCGCTTTGATGTAGGTGAGGTGCCCTACGTCCATGCGTACGTGGGCGTCTACGAGCTCGGGCCTCCTCAGCCTGCTGTGGAGTCACTCCTCTCTGGATGGTCGGAGGTGGTGGTGGTGCTATGGTCCTCTGAAAAAAGTTTGCGAGATGTGTCTGGCGCTCGTCTCTCATAGCTGATGCTGCCTGGAGGAGGGAGTCCTGAAGCTGCTTTATCTCGAGGATAAAGCGGCCGAACTGTCTCGCTGGTCTCTAGACTCAAAAATTTGATGTAGAGTGGGCTGATCTGCAAACAAGGTCGGATATTTTCCTATGATCTCCTCATATGCTCTACATCTGCAAACATAGTGCTCCTCGCTCTCAATCTCTGATGTGCAAAGTTTGCATATCCTCTCTCCTCTAAGGACATGTGTAGCTCTCCCTGCCTCAATCTCTAGCTGGTGTGACGATACTCTGAGCTATCCAATGGCGACTCGTGCTCTGTGGCATGTAGATATCCATGTATCTCGGCCACTGGATGAACCCATCTGCTGAATGGTCAGGAAGTGATCTTTGTAGTACTACCTCTTCGTGGGAAGAGGCTCTCTGGGTGTGATCCATGTCTCCCTAATGTAGAGCTGCCAGAGGTCCTGTCTGAGAACACGATTCCTCTCGGTGTGTGAGAGGTGTATATGAGGAGAGTCAGGATCATACTGAAAAGGAGGCAGGTTTGTGATGTCCAAGCCATGGGATGTAAACCACTCTATGACCTGTGAGTACCATGCCCTCGTGTCACCCTCCTGATACAATTGTATCGATGCCTCAAAAGCTCGACGGGTGAGTATCTGGTGGGAGCTCTCGCATGCGTTGAATGAAACAGATCGTCTGAAAAAGGGCCTCTACTAGCATTGGTGGTGTGGCTAGCTCTGCGCTAATGATGTCATGTAGTACTGAGGGTTTGCTGTGGAGAAAACGAGAGATCATAATGATCTAAGGGTGCTGTATCTGTGTCCATAGAGATGATGATAGTCCTGGTGCCCATACTGCCGCGACATACATCATGGCAAGTGTGACTAGAGTGCCAAAGAGCCACCCCTTGGTGCGGGGCTCTTGGAAGTGGACTTGATGGCATCTGTGCTCTAAGGTGGCCAATGCTGCATATCCTCGTGTAATCTGGTCTCGAGTTGCCTGGGCCATGGAAAATTTGCCACTAGTGCCAGTAAAAGTCACCGCCAAGTATACATATGAATCAACCACCTCGACCTGTCTGCGTGCTGCTGTAAGTACTGCTCTACTATGAACTGTCCTGGAGGTATGCAAGATCATGAGCTTGGTCTTGTCAAGGTTCACTGTGAGCCCTCTGTGTGTGCAAAAATCATCTAAGGCTCGTAGGTGGCTCTGTAGTCCCTCCCGTGTCTCAGAAACAAGGATGATATCATCATCATAGAGCATAATGTGGAGTGGTATACCTGCCAAGTCTGAGCCCGCTCCGCTTGCTCGTAGGATGTAATATGAAATCTCATCGATGTAGAGACCAAATAGAGTTGGGGAGAGAGGGCATCCTTGCTTGACATTGATGGTGCTAGCAATGGGATCCGATAGTCCACCATGGCATCACAGTGTACCTGCGACCTGTGCATACAAAGAATGAATGGCCCATATCATGTCAGAGGGTATATGTAGCTCCTGAAGGTGCTGAAAGAGTCTGTCACTTGGGATACTGTTGTTGGGGTTCTTCAACACACACAGAACTTAGGTGTTTACAACATGTCACACACACTAAAGATAGAGTTAGATAAAGCCAAACATATTCAACTCATCAGCATTTCACTATTCACCAAATTTCGACATAGCACACTGAAGAACAAACATGAATCATAGAGCAAGAGACTACACAGTTGATCCATCTAGGTCTAAAGATAACTTCCATTTCAACCAAAATTACATTCTTGCGTGACCAGCATGACCTTTAAATAGGAACTTCTGACAGTTATAATTGTTACATCTGATTGACCAAAATCCGACTTATCAAGACTCCGACTTACTAAGATCTGACTGACTAAGAGTTGATTGATTAAACATAAGTACAAGTACTGATCTGGTGCAGGGTCAACACCTGGCACATCCCGGTGGTGGATTTCCTTGAAATCCAACTTGGATCCACAATCCCTTGATCTACTTATTCTGCACCATCAACATTACTCTCTACACTGGTTCAGCTTCATTCTCAGCCTCCACATCTTGCTCAACCATACCCTGCTCTTCAATTACTGACTCAAGTGCCACTATCCCAACAGGTATAGTTTCCACTGCTTCAAGCACTTCAACCTGCTGTTTCATCTCTGCATCATCCTTCAAATCTTGACCTTCCTCAATAGGTTGCTTCAGCTGAACATCAGCCATATCCCCCTGCAATTCTTTCAACTTTAAATCCTGATCTATTTTGAACCACATGTCTCTGTCCTTTTTCACATCCTCTAACTCCTGCAGTAATTCACCCTCATGCTCACTTACAAATCCCTGCTTCATCACCTCATATGGATGCTTTATTGCTACAGCAAGTCGGTTCTTCATAGACTTCCAAACTTCCTGAACTGCTTGCAATAGCTGATCTTTCAAGACATAAATTTCTCCCTCTGACATAAGCACTGCATTGACATCCACATCCTCACCTTTTACTTGCTTCTCCAACTCTTGCAAAGGAATCAACCTCTGATGTAGAATTTGAACCTGAACCTGTAAATCAGCATTAGTCTTTGACAAATGCTCCATTTCCTCATTCAATCTGGCATCTAGCTTCATTGTCCAATCTCTGAAAATTCCCAAAGACATTTTTATTCTTGAAACTTCTGCATGATTCTTTTTCATCATATCCTCCAACTCTTTTTGATGTACTTCTTGAATCTGACTCAGCTACAAAGTCATAGCTTCTAACTCCATGTCCTTCTCCTTTACTTGCACTATACCTACTGCTGAATCTGCAACCTGTTTAAGTTGCTCCTCCATTTGTACTTGCTGACCTAGCACAAACTCTTGCACCAACTTAAGCATCCTTATAGCACTGTCAGCATCTTCACATCTCCCCTCAGCTTTAAAAGATGTACTTGGAGTAGCAAATGCAAAATCTAAAGCTTTAGCAACACCCTGCTCACTAGCACTTACTTTTCTCTTCTTGGACAAAGTAAATGTTTTTCCCAACCTTACTGGTGTTTGAACATCTGGAGAGAATTTTTGTGAGAACATAGATAACTCACCAAAGTCTTGAAAGAAATCTGGGCTAGCCACAGCTTCTCTAGCCTCCTCCTGTGTAACCAGCCTCCATCAGATCTTGAAACTACTTTCTCTTTTCTGGTTCTCCATCAAACAACTTTTCTAGTTCATCAACCTGCTCTTTACTTTTGTTCTTCTGAACTTCCGACTCAGCAGCAATAGCAGAGATATTTGGCACCACATTTTCTCCAGCTTTCACCATCCCAGCATACTTGAATAATGCAGCTAGGAATGGAGCCAATCTACTGCTACACTGACGCTTCCTCTTATCTGGAGTAAAAACTTCTTCATGAATTTTGTCATGGACCCAATGGGCCCAACTGAAACAGCCTCCCTGCTCTGCAAACGCCAATGGAGCATAGTTTTCTTTTGACATATAGTCAAATTTAGCCAAAAAACAAACTCTCTCAAGATACCACTTTAACTGTTCCCTGCGGCCATACTCCACATTCTTAAGCATGTAATACAATCTTGTCCCTTCTCTGGACCCAAACTCCTTCTTCAAACAATCATCTGAACACTTGGGTGGAACAATAACTGTTGTAAATGGTAGCTTGAAAACTGTAGCAATAACTTATGGGCACAACATGACCTTGTCAGATATTGCTCCTCTGGTCTTCCTCAACAACTCTGCTTGTGACTTGGCATAAAAATTTCCTTTCCATTCTTTCCATGGAAAAATTGCATACTCATAAAGCCCCAACTGTCTGACCCATTTCTCATTCTTCTCTGTATCAGCTTCCATCTCAATCTTGAGATCTGTGTATGGGTCCATCAAACTCTGAAGCATCTTGTTTGCCGACAAAGGTGGAGGTTCCTCCTCTGAGAACTCCTCTTCTTCCTCATAACTTACATCCACCCGCAGGTTGAGTCCCTTTCTCCTCAGCCTGGTTGCGACAGGCTCTGCCGACTCAGTTTCAGCCTCCGGTCTCATGGCTACTGCTGCAGGCTTTGCTTTAGGGGCCATAGTGCTTGATGAAGGAGTAGATGAAGAAGGCGATTGCGAGAAGTAATCAGCTACTTGCATGGCGAAGAGACGAACATTTCATAAGAACTGCGTTGCATGCATCCGCTGAGTGACCTCCTTGACAGCTCCCGCGCCCCAATAATTACAGCTAGTGGTGAAAAATTTTCCCACAAACCCAAATATTGTTGAATGTTAAACCCTTTACTTTCAGGTTTAAAAATTCCTATCCAGTTAATTCCGATGCACCAAACTGAATGACTGCATACTGGATCATGTTTATCTGAAGTGAAGTTCCACCCATCAGAACCTTGCCAAGCACTCCTCTTGCCTTCCTTCATCACCTGTTCTCTGCTGAAACCCTTATCAACATTGCTTCTAATACCATGCTCACTTGATAGCACTGCTTGCTGACTCTGAAAAACTGGTAATTCAACTGCCTCACACAAAGCAACACCTACCACTTTTGGTGTCAACCAATCAAGGTGAGGTGGTTTACCTTGAAATTTCTTCAACCTGAATCCATTAACTGGTTTGTCCACTCTGGATCCAAATACATCAGCAACTATAAATGTGCCTTGGCCTAAATCTTCAACAATCTGGTAAGGACCCTTGTACCTCAAAGTCAATTTCCTTGGGAATGGACCAAGCCTAGAATTATATAGCATCACCCAATCTCCCACTTTGAACAATTTGAACTTGACATTCATAGCTACCCAGGCTTGTCTTCTCCTCTGGATGATCTCAGTGATGTAAGAACTCACCAGCCTATCCTCTTCTAGCTGCATCAAATACTTACATCTGTGCTTTACTGACAATGCAGGAGACATTTTCTCAGCAGATACTCTCAAGCTAGGTACCACAAATTCCATAGGTACTACAGCCTCCAACCCATAGACCAACCTGAACGGTGTCATCCTTGTGGTGACTTTGAAAGCAGTCCTGAATGACCACAGAGCTGAATCCAACTTCAGGTCCCAATCCTTATGATCATCCTGCACGATCTTTTTCAGAATTTTAACCAAAATTTTGTTGCTACTTTCTTCCTGTCCATTAACCTGGGGATGATATGGGGTAGACTTCTTGTGTAATATCATGTGAGTTTTAGTCAGCTCCTGTATGACCTCATTCAAAAAATGTGTCCCCCTATCACTCACCAACTCAACTGGACACCCAAATCTTGTCATAATGTTATGATACAAAAACTTTGCAACACTGGCTGCTTTGTTATCCTTCAGTGCCACAGCTTCCACCCACTTAGTGCAATAATCTGTAGCAACCAAAATGTACATGTTCCCCCTAGAGCTAGTGAGCTTCACTGGTCCTACAAAGTCCATACCCCATTTTTGAAAAGGTTCCAGGGGTAGAATTGGATGATCTGACATCCTGTCCCTATTGTCTGGCTGACCAAGCTTCTGACACACACACCACACACCACACATATTTTGGCATACTCATGTGCATCTTTTAACAAAGTAGGCCACCACAAACCTGCCTGCAAAATTTTCTTACCTGTAATGTCTCCTGAAAAATGTCCACCAGCTTGTCCATAGTGGGCTTCCTGTAGAACTGCTGACTATTCAAATTCTGGAACACACCTTCTTATCACTTGATCAATACCCTTCTTGTATAATGCTCCTGCAATCACCAGAAATGGTCTGCTTTTCAATGCAAATTTCTTCCTTTGATAAGGTGAAAACCCTCCTGGAATAACCCCATCAGTTAGGTACACCAACATCTGATCATCCCAAGAATCTGGAACATCCTGCTGAACTGAAATAAATCTACATCAGGTAACTGATCATCCACACCTGTTGGAGATTCCTCTGTTTCCAGTCTGCTCAAATAATCTGCCACAGCATGCTCTTTCCCAGGAGTATGAATAATCACAAACTCAAATTCTTGCAAAAGCAACATCCACCTTGATAATCTCCCTGTAAGCATGGGCTTCTTAACCAAGTACAACAAAGCTTGGTGATCAACATGAAACATAACCCTGTTACTGAGTAAGTAATGCCTGAACTTATTCAATGAATATACCATGCCCAAAGCCTCTCTCTCTCTCTCTGTCACGGTATAATTCTTTTCTGCTGGGGTCAACATCCTACTTGCATAATACAATGGTCTATACCATCCTCTTACCTTTTCCTGCATCAACACAGCTCCAATTGCAATATCTGATTCATCAACAAAAACATGAAAAGGCAATGTCCAATCAGGAGGCTGCAATATTGGTGCTACTGATAGCATTTTCTTTAACATCTGAAAGGCTATCTCATGTGGTTCATCCCATTTAAAGGCAACATCTTTCTTTGTAAGATGAGTCAAAGGTGCACATATATTAGCCAAATATCTAATATACCTTGAGTGCCACTTCACCTGGCCCACAAGCCTGCTAAGCTCCTTCACATTCTGAGGCGACTTGGTTATCTGAATTGCTTCAATCTTTTTGGCATCAATGGCCATCCCATCAGCAGATACTACATGTCCCAATAAAATACCACTCATGACTGCAAGTACACTTTTATATGGATTCAAGACCATGTGAAATAGTCTGCATCTTTCCAAACATAACTTCAAGCGAACCAAATGCTGATCCTTCTTTCCAAATACTGAAAAGTCATCTACAAAAACCCTCATAAAATCCTGAAGATAAGGTTCAAATGTCTTATGAGCCACAAAGTTGAAGGAAGGTGGACCATTCTTCAAACCAAAACTCATCACTGTATACACAAATGCTCCCCACTCAGTGATGAAGGCTGTCTTGTGTTGGTTAGAGCTACCTTGATCTGATTGTAACCTGAAAAACCATCAAGAAAGCTATACATCTCATGTCCAGCTACTGCATCCAACACAGCATCACAAAATGGCATAGGGAATGGATCAATAATGGTTACAGCATTTAACTTCCTGTAATCCACACACACCCTCAACTTCCCATTCTTCTTTGGCACAACAATAATTGGTGACAACCATGACACTTCATTAACTGGCTTGATGAATCCTACTGCTAACAACTTATCTATTTCCTGCTTTACCTGCTTTGCAAAATTGGGGTTCATTCTGTATCTCTGTTGTATGATTGGTTTAGCATCCTCTCTGAGATTAAAGTGATGTTGATGTAATTCAGGATCAATGTCCTTTACCTGTGAATAATCCCAAGCAAATACATCTTTATACTCCTGCAACAGCTGAATCAAACCTTTCAAAAATTCACCTTCAGCATGGATGCTGATTCTGACCATCCTGGGATCTTCTTCAGTTCCCAAATTAAACTCTTTGACTTCATCCTCTTTTACCCTGGTGGAGGTACCAAACCTTTTATCATAGATCTTTTCTACCATTACTCTTGCTTCCTTCTCCTCTTTATCAATCTGCTCTTTCAGAGGCACCTCTAAATTCCGATCCATCATCTGCAACACTTCAGATCCAGCAATCTCCTAGCCTGGAACTATTTCTACTTCATCCTCACGGTGATCTTCATCCTTCTGTATTATCCCTTCTACATCAACCTCAAAGACAGGCACAACAGTGGGATTAGCTCTCAAAAATTCCTCCTCTTCATCATCTTCTAGTGCATCTGCCAAGTTTATGGTCTGAGCACATAATGGTTTAGTCTTTGGAGGGATTTGTTTTCTTCCCTGCATTGATATGGTTACTGACTGCTTCCCTTTTCTCATCATGACAACATTTTCTCCCCAATCCTGCTCAACTCTAGCTTGTCTAAACCAGGGTCTTCCCAACAGCATCTTGTAGGAAGAATTTGAATCCTTCATTCTAAGTACCACAAAGTTCACAAAAGAAAACCATAGCTACAATTTCAATTGCTTGCTGCTTGAGAATGCCTAAAGGCTGGACTCTCCTCTGGTCTGTCATCTTCACTTGAATGGTGTTGGAGCTAATGTTCCTCCTAACTTTAGTCTTCTATAAACCTCCTCAAAAAGTATATTCACCCCTGATCCTCCATCCAATAGCACCTCTTTGAATAGCATGCCTTGAAACATTACTGCCACAACAGGTACTACAAAATCCACATCTGCTGGATCAATCTGCAACATTACTTCAGGATACTGGTTTGCCAACACTTGGTCTTGCTGACCCTGAAGCTTCTTCAACAATTTCTCCTTAAAGGCTGGAACTATACATAATAATTGATCCAATGACAATTGCAAGGGAGAGTTCACAAGTACCTCAAACCAATCTTTGTCTTCTTTTGTTGGCATCAAACTTGGCCCGTCAAGCTGATGCTGCTTCTTGGATACCTCCAACTCTTCATTCTTCTCCTCTGCATACTGAACCTGCTCCTTGTGCACTTTTTCATGAACCTTCCCTCACATCTTTCTGCTCTCTCCAATTAATTGGTCCCTTAGCGTTTTCTCTTGTGACTGCCAATGCTTCAACTTCTTCCACCTGACCACATTGGTAACAATCACAATACCATCATTCTTCATGTTCCTTATGCTCAGTCTGATGTACTATGACTGGCTCTGGTTCCTACTGCTCCTGAATTTCCACCAAAATAACATTAGCCTAAGCTTGTTGATTATGTTGTGGTTGCTGCTGCACTCCCTGTTGGTCTGTTTGACCAGGCCTCACAATGGGCATCCCTCTTTCTCCCCTGTGTCTAACCCATAGTTCACAATTGAGACCAACCCAATGGTCTGGTGATCCACAATAGACACAAGGAATCACTCTGTCTCCTCTTCTCTGATTATTGTTTTGCTCTCTCCAAGGAGGTCTTGGAGGTCTTGGTGGTCTATTAAATGGTTGTATTTCTCTAAATGGAGCTACCTGATTTGTTGCAGCTTCACCTCTACCTCTTCCTGCATTTGGCTGCTCCCTATTCCTGGGGTTAAACCAACACCTAGAGGTGGCATGTCCTTCTTTGTCACATATTTCACAATACAACTTAGCTTTGGGTGCCAACACTGAATAACCAATGCTCTTTAATTTACTCACCAATTGCCCTTCCTGAGTTGCTTTGTCCTTTTTGGAATTCTTCTTTGTGCTTTTCTTCTTCCTCTTTGACTTTTCTTCAACATCACTTGACTCAGTATCATCATCTGAATCAATCTTCATCAATTTCATGAGCATCAGTGGAGTCTGACTGATCATCAGAATCATCATCTTCTTTGGACCTGCTCTTCATTTTGGGTCTGCCAAGTCTTTTTTCCACTCTAACTACTGCATCAACCAGTGCAACGAAACCTGGACCTATATCCACACTTTCCACAACATTCTTTAAATCTTTTCTCAAACCTGTCAAAAAATATCCTGCCAACATCTCATCAGTGGGCCTCTCATTGCCCTGAAGTCTTTCAACCAAAACTCTGAACTTTTGAGCAAAATCTTCAACCACCATATCCTTTTGTCTGATCACCCTGAGTTTCTTCAAAATGTATGTAGGAGTCTTCTCCTTTCTGAATCTCTGTAAAATGGATGCTTTCAAAGCATTATAGGTAGCAAAACAGCTATCCCATATTGGCTAAACCAACTCATGGCTTTGCCTTCTAATGTAGCTACAAATTGCTCCATCTTTGTTTGGTCATTATGCAAGGCATGATAACCACTAGCTTGCCACTTTGTTTCAAACTGGGCAGGATGACAGTCTGCATCTTCTTTCAATTTTCCTCTAAATTTGGTTGCTTTCACCGTAGGGTTTGGATGGGCCATGGGAGGATTTTTGGGTGGTCTCCTAGGTCTTTGCCTGGTAGCCCCCTGTAGTGGGTCAAAGTGAAGCCTTCTTCTTGTCCCTGCAGGTCTTCCTGTCAAGGCAAGTGCTCCAAAAAATTGCCTCACATGCCTCCCATATGCTCTCTTAGAACCCTCAGCCCCTTGGTTCAATAACTCCTCTTCACTGTCACCAAACTCCTCCTCTCCATCAGAGGCATCATCATAATGAAAAGGATCAATATCAAGGTTTCCTGCTCGCGCCCGTGCCCTCGTATAATAAACTCTGCCTACTCTCCTCTCTTGTTGTGACATACATGATTCTCCACAGATTCACAACAGCAGGATCGCCAAAGTGTTGGGGTTCTTCAACACACACAATACTTAGGTGTTGACAACATGTCACACACACTAAAGACAGAGTTAGATAAAGCCAAACATATTCAACTCATCAGCATTTCACTATTCACCAAATTTTGACATAGCAGACTGAAGAACAAACATGAATCATAGAGCAAGAGACTACACAGTTGATCCATCTAGGTCTAAAGATAACTTCCATTTCAGCCAAAATTACATTCTCGCGTAAACCAGCATGACCTTTAAATAGGAACTTCTGACAGTTATAACTGTTACATCCGATTGACCAAAATCCGACTTATCAAGACTCCGACTTACTAAGATCCAACTGACTAAGAGTTGATTGATTAAACATAAGTACAAGTACTGATCTGGTGCAGGTGCAGGGTCAACAACTGTCAAATGCCTTGTGAAAGTCCACAAAGCAGCACCAGGGTCTCCTCTTCCGTGCCTTCTCTCCGTCTATCAGACAGCGAAGCACGAAAATGTGATCGATAGTTGAGAAAGTGCATCTGAAACCTGCCTGTCCTGGTGCCCGTATCCCTGATGACTCTGCATGTGTGCTAAGCTCTACCTCAAGAACTGCCCCATATAGTTTGGCTAGTGTGTGGCCAATCATGATAGTCTTGTAGTTCCTTGGATCCAGAGTGTCACCAGATTTGTGGATAGGCACAATGGTGTGCCTGCGCGGTTGAAGGGATGTGCTATCAAGGGGGAGAGAGTGTGCCGCATAGATCAGGTACTCGCTCTGTAGGCCGGTATGATCTCCTGACCGGCCGTGCTATAGGCGCCGAATGGCCCTCTCCACCATAGTAGATGTAAATAAAATCGAGGTGGTAGGTCGAGGGTCGGATGGCTCTGGGATCCCAGGTATCTGGTATAGGCGCTCGACATAGGCATGCCAGGTCTGAGGGTCCTCCAGTGGGGTAGTAGGACGTGGCTCTCTGAGAATCCTCCATGTTGTGGTGCAGTCTGTACTCATGAGAAGGTGATATAGCTCAAGCTCCTGCGCCTCCTTGAAGGCCCGCCGTTTACGGTGTGTAATGGCCTTCATCGGTCTCCTGAACTCGCTCACGGTGATCTCCTCTAAGGCTCGTCGAGCCCGTAGCTGTCTATATAAGTCTCTACACTCCCCGTCATACCATTTTTTCTGGGGCATCGTCCTAGAGGGTGGGGGTCGGCCACTGTGAGTAGTGTGTGGGAAGCAACTGAGAGCTGAAGTGTGAAGAACTGCGGAGAGCTGCCTACTGAGTGTAGAGAGTGGTGTATCTGGGTTGAGAGCATAGATCCCGTCATATACATGTGATGAATAGACTCTGGCAAGCTCATGTGTGAAATGTATGGTAGTGTGTGGCGTGGGTGGGGTGGTGTGTGTGAAATGGGTGAACTAGTGAAAGAAAGAGCAAGGTATGCGCGGTCAGTCCCGATAGGTAGTGGTGGGATGGTGAAGGATGTGAGCAGGTGGGCTGCCTCTCTTAGGCCGATGATGTAATCCACTGTACTACCCCCGCCTAATACTGATGGTGGTATGCAAGTCCAGCCTCCAGATGATGGCCATTTCGCCATCCCGTTATAGATAACGAGACAATGCTGTGATCCCAAACGGAGTATGTGTCTCCCATATGGTGTAGGTGTGGTGGTATCTCTGGAGGTCCTCTCTGCCTCTATGTTCTCTAAGGTGGAGAATAGCTCTGGGTCATCAAAGTCGTAGATGCCACAATGTCTACTTTGTGTCGTGGCGTTGAAGTCCCCCATAAGGAAGACTTCCCCTAGTCTGGAGTACTCCATGATCCCCTCCCCAAAGACACGTATATGGTGAGTGTGTATCATCCTCCTCCTCTCCTACATGTGTATGGGTCTCCTCTACCCCTGCTCCTCCTGCATGTGCAAATCTAGAGCTGCTAGGTGTGAAGTAGCAAATGGAAATGTATAGAGTGTGCTCCTTCGATAGCTCAATTCGTATCCACATGTAGCGTGCCTCTGGGTCGCGGGCTACTATCTGTATCCTGCTGCGAAGTGAGTGGCGATAGAGGACTTCTACTCTGCCAGATCCTCTAGAAGTGTTGTGCCGTGTGCACTTCTTGTGTAGAGACTCCCACTGGTAATCTTGTACTCTAGGTAGGCCTCTCGAGACTCGTATGTGTCTCTTTGAGTAGAACAATGTCTCGATCATGCATCACCTCCTCTAGTCTCCCTGGATGTGTCCATAGAGAGCCATTGCAGTTCCAAACTACCATGTGTATCTCCTCGTATATTGTCCCGTAGGCCACGAGTCCCTATGCTACGGCCTTGCCATCAATGATGACTCGACCGTCTTGGTAGGAGGCCCATTTTCCCTCTTTGCTTGCTTGGTCGAGGCATGCATGCTCTCCTATGTTCTACTTGCATCCTTGTGAGGTCATCATCAAGATAGATGGGTGCCCCCATGAGGCCTCATAGGATGACCCTCTTGCCGATGAAGAGGGTATGGGCTTCTTCCGATGGAAATTGGAGGATGAGGGGCCTCTTTTTGGTTGGGTCTTTACCGGCTTTCCAAGCTTTGGTGAAGGGGGTTGGGTCTTCTATCTTGTACCCAAGTTTGGTACATAGGGTTTTTCCATCTTTCTCGGGGGTGGAGTCTTTCCCTTCTTCCATGCCGGTGACTCGTACATTTAGGCGGCGGGCATGCCGCATCTTCTCCTCTTCGAGTGTGGTGTGTTCAAGGAGGGCCTTGCCACAAGTTTTTTTTTCAAAATTGGCAGAGTGGCGACATACGACAAAGGCATGCTTAGGCAACAAAATGGTGCCGCAGTGACAGTGTGAATGTGCCCTAAGTAGTGGAGAGGCTTGATCTTCTCAACGGTCAGAACGTTGAGAAGAAGAAGAAGAAGAGCGTTTTAACGTCGTAGGAAACTATCCCAAGAGACCTTCAAGACCTTGACCTTGAGAACAATAATGCCTGGAGTGGACTTTTAGAAGAATCCTTGTTGTAGGGAGTGATTGGCGAGCAGCCTGCTTCTAACCATAAGAGGGCGGAGCGGACCCTACCTTAATCGAGCACGTTCAGCCAAAAGCCCTGGTAGTGGCAGCCAACCATGGAGCTACCTACCTACCTGAGGAGGAGGAAATCCACGGTCCACCTAGCAGCTACTCATACAGCGCAATATAAAACGAGACAACTTAAGTCGTCCCTGTCTATGATATCTCCTCTCTTCTAATTCCTCTGATCCGATTTATGAAGAGGAATTGAAGCGCTCTCTAATTACAAGGCGCAATTATAATGCAGCCCTAACAATTAACACTCTAATTAATATACAGGCTAGGCTGCAATATTGCCTCACTAACGTCAATCTCATCATTTGAAATGGCGAGCTGTAAGCCCTTCCTCTTGGTGGCTGTTTCCATCCTTCATGCAGCCCTAAGTGTGCAGGCGGATCAGCCCCCCTTAATCTTGCCAATTAGTAATTATTATAATGATCGCCCAGACGCGCCTACATATTCAATCCAGCCGGAGCTTCGAAGTACCGCAGCTCGTCTTCAACAACACGCTCCCGCCAACCTCCCTCAAAGGTATCATTCAAGCTCTACGTATACACACTAGTAATTATTCATAAGGGAAAAAAGGCTACAAGGTTTGAATCTGCTACATTTCTTGTGCACCCAGCTGGAAGTGGAAGACGTATAACCAAATTAAGACCCGAAACCCTAAACCATTCAATTCATTTCTTGGGTAATTGGAAGACAATTTGAGACACACGTCTTGGATGATTCTCATGCAATTATATGTACAGCCATGTGCATGTGCACATCTCTCTCTCTCTCTCTCTCTCTCTCTCTCTCTCTCTCTCTCTCTCTCACACACACACACACACACACACACACACACACACACAAGTCCTATTTAATCGCAATCTGTATACAACCTTAGAAAATCACAAACCTATTTATATGGTGCCATTAAACTGATTTCTCCACATTGACTTCCTTTTGCAGCTTAATGTGGAATGAAACTACAATTGTTGATGATGCAAGGTTGGGTGGCAGTGTAACGATGAGGAAGCTGTCCGAGAAGAAGAACAAGGCAAAATTCAAAAAGTACATGTCCATCTACAAGTCAAGAAAGTCAAAGAAGGCAAAGAAGATAAAGAAAAAACCTAGTTCCGGTTACTATAAGCCAAAAAAGTCAAAGAAGCGGCCTCGTCCCATGAGTTACTACTACAAGCCAAAGGTAAAGGTGAATAGGAAAAAAGTAGGAAGCAAGGCAAAATACATAAAAAACAAGGTGGTGAACAAAGGGAGAAGGAAGAGCATAAAATATAAGCCAAGAAACCCCGTGCCAACCAACTACCTTCCAAAGGGAAGGTCCAACAATATGATGAACCGCATAGATGAATGTTGGCGCAATGACCCAAATTGGGCGGACAACCGCATGCACCTTGCCGATTGTGCCATTGGCTATGGATTTGACGCTTCCGGCGGAAAAGGTGGTGAGCTTTATGTTGTTACTGACCCAAGTGATGATCCAGCTAGCCCTAACCCCGGCACCCTACGTCATGGCGTTGTGCAGATGAGACCCCTTTGGATCATATTTGATCATGATATGACCATCAAGCTTGAGAATGAACTTATCATGACTAGCTACAAGACTATTGATGGGCGTGGAGCTCGGGTAGAAATTGCACATGGCCCTTGCTTTACCATACAATACGTAGACCACATCATCATTCATGGCCTCAGCATTCACCATTGCACCCCAGGTATGAACATAGTTTCTTTGTTTATGTTTTCATCTATAATTTTCAATGTGTTGATGTATTTTAAATGCCCCAAATAGTTAAATGTAGCATAGTTGAACCTATTAAAAAGATTTTTCCTATAAAAAAAAACCCATCTTATAATTATTACCATGAGCACATGAAAGGTGCTTGGGGCTTGAGAATATTGTTTGAAAGACTTAACAAGTGTGGTATCCATGTGATTTTAGGGCCCCATTAAGGAGGAATCGCTAGTTACCTTCAATTTGGTGTAGCAATGGTGGTGTTTGCTTATCCTAGGTTCCGCTAGTCTTGAAGAGAGAAAGCCATTTTAGTGGCTTTCACGGAATTTTCTATTAAATGTGCTATTATTTCTCAAGAGACCTAGAAGTAAGAAATATGTCCAATGCATAGACAAGATAAACCAAGGACTAAGGATATGTTTTCATGTCCATGATCTTCAAAGACTAATTTTTCAAGGGTTGGGTTTTTTTAATTTTTATTTGTTCATGCTCAAAATTCTTTAGAAAATCCCTCTAGATATACATGATAGACATTCAATACATATCCAATTTATCAATAAAATGTAATTTGTTAAAGCAAAATCACTATTTCCAAGAAAAGCGAATCCTCTATTTTTGGACTTTCGAAATCAAAGATCACTCTCAAAGTCTTCACCATAGTCAAGCAGTTTCATATCATATGCAAAAGTTGTGGTGAGTTTACCAAAATCTAGCATGAGCCACTTTTGTGGCCTAGACACAAGAGTCAGTGTTTGGGGGAAAAAAAGCACGAGCTCACAGGCACACATACACACACGTGTACACATATGCCCAAATCAAGAATAACTTAATGCACAATTTTGATGTTAGCGATTGATTTATGTAGGTAAGTCAGGGCGTGTGATGAGCTCCACACAACATGTGGGGCAAAGACAAGGATCTGATGGAGATGCCATTAACATGTTTGGGGCAAGCCACATATGGATTGATCACAACTACTTTGCCGAATGTCAGGATGGCTTGGTTGATGCTATCCATGGTTCCACTGCCATCACAATTTCCAATAACCTATTTACTAATCATGATAAAGTGAGCAACTATTGAATCCTGTTTTTCAAATTCCAATCACATAGAAAGACATAGTTCTTAGTTTGTTATGAATAGATGAAGTGAGTACCTTCAATCAAATTGTGTTTGAAAAAAAATGTTTGATCACTTGGAAAGGCATATTTCTATGCTAGTTATGAACAATACTCTGTACTCCATGTATAACTGACAATGTTTCTTTTTAGGTTATGCTTCTCGGCCATTCAGACAGCTACTCTGAAGATGAAAATATGAGAGTAACCCTTGTGTACAACCACTTTGGGCCTGGCTTAATTCAAAGAATGCCTAGGTGAGTGACTCAACTCTCAACATAATAACTAGGTAGAAATCTTTTGTAGTAGTTCACTTTCAAATTCATGATGCACAAGCTATGATTAAGAGAACGGATTCCATGAGCATTTACAAATCCTCTTTGCTGATTTAAATTAAAAGTACTCCAAGACATGATAGGATAAATCTATTTTGATTAAAAGATGTTGTAAATATATTCGGATGGATGTTGTTCAAGTCACCCTTGTTTCAGTCACCACCATTCAAAGTTCACACATGCATTTTGTGTACACCAAGGTGGTGGTCACACGGGGCTTAGTTATCATTTATTTGAATTGATAGCTAAGCCTCATTCTTGGTCATACACATCTGCTCTTCTTGGAAAACACTTAATGCCAACTATGCCCATACAAAACATTAACACTAGGTTGGTAATGGGACACTTTTATGTCCTGTTAAGTGACCATTTTCCTTGAATTATATCAAGAGTTTCAAAATGGATTTTGAGGTGCTATCTATCTAGAAAGTTGTCTCATGAGCTGAAAAAAACTCGACATTTTTTTGGAATATCAATTCCATCTTTAACCTTGTCCTTGCACAACATTTCACAACCTAAACTGTGTGAAAAAACGGGTCCTATTTTTGTCTTTTTTCCGCTTTTTGCAACTATACCACTCTAGAATTCATGTTTGTGAGGTCTATAATGCTAGAAAACTATCTTTAGTAGTCCTCAACATGTCCTGATGCTTCTAGGGAGAAATAAATGTTAAAGTTGTAAGTTATGACCAAATTACAAAAATTGTCAAATCCTGTTTTTTAGCCAATTTTAGCTCTTCTATGATTTTTTTGGTGGCTTTCATGATATCCAAATGCATTTTTGATTTTCTATGTCGAATATTGTAACATAAAGCCAATATTCCTTGAGTTTTGGGGCACCTAATATCCTATTTTGCATTGTAGACAACGATGGTTGATTTTTTCAATTACAGAACAAAACGAAACATTCTAGTATATCAAGTATAGCTTTTTCAATATTATTAGTTTCTTGTGACAACTACATGCATTTTGTAGGTAGTAACCATATCTAGTCATAAGGATCAAATTTGACTAGATATTGAATAGTTTCTATGGGATTCTACAACTCATAATGTTGAACCCAGTTTTTTCATGTTTGCTGTATTTAGCACTTCATCTTTGTCCCCAAGATTCCCCTTGGTAAGAGATGTATTATTCTTTTGACATGCTCCATGGCTCCTTATGAACCTAAAGGACAATAGGGAACTAAGAAAACATGCATACCCATTGAAGTTAACTAGGGAATTTATCTCAAGTCCTACAAAAATCCCTAATCTTATTTTTATGCAACAAAACGTAAGAAATGACTGTTTTGATGAAAATGTACTGGTCCATCAACTTTGGAGGCTTGGTGTGACCAAAAGATGAGAAATTTTACAAGTTTCTTATTTTTTCCATGTGTAGTAGGCCTTGAACTATAACCTCATGAAAGGATTTTACAAAATGAGTGGATCTACTATGGTTTTGGAGGTTTTTTTCAAAACCATGAAAGGACACTTTTATGTCCTGTTAGGTTACCAACCTAGTGTTAAGTCAATTGGAACATCATCCTATGTCCTCAGTCAGCTTTTCTCTTCACTAAGCCCCTGTAGACATCCTACGCGTAGGATGTCTCCTACTCTGTTTTGCCTGGTTTTTTGCACTATAGATTCCCCTTGATACATCCTAAGCTTAGTATATGTGCAAGAAGAAAACAACCTCGATTGCATCAATTAGATATGTAAATTTTTGTTTGTGCCATGCTAATTGTCAATGTTGTAAGCTTGTACAGATGTCGTTTTGGATATTTCCATATTGCAAACAATAGATACACAAAATGGGGCATGTATGCCATAGGAGCAAGCGCAAACCCAACAATCAAAAGTGAAGGCAACTACTTCTTGGCACCAGATGAAGAGCGTTTCAAACAAGTCAGTAATTTGCTGTTGCTTATATCTACCAAAAGTACATCCTGAAGTGGATTAACGAGCATATTCTCTCTCTCTCTCTCTCTCTCTCTCTCTCTCTCTCTCTCTCTCTCTCTCTCTCTCTCACACACACACACACACACACACACACACACACACACACACACACACACACACACACACACACACACACACACACACACACACACACACACACACACACACACACACACACACACACACACACGCATAGACACCATTATTCCCGAGCATCGAATTTTATTTTGAGGCTTGTGGGACTCCTAGGTTGTCAAGTTAGAAGGTGCAAAGGAGACATCAAGCTCTAATTGGAAGTCAAGTGGAGACCTATTTTTGAATGGAGCCTATTTTGGAGAGGATGGGACTAGCAATTACCAACCAAGTTATCCATATAAGCAAGAGAATTTTGATGCTCTCCCAGCATCATTAGTGCCACTACTAACAGCCAATGTAGGGCCGCTCAATTGCGGCACCTACTCTCGATGCTAGAGCTCTACTCTCGTGTCTCACCTAATTGTACTCCAATTTTACTCTTGCCAATTTTTTGCAACATGCAATAATGGACACTCATGTTTGCTATCAATTAAGTTGCCGACCAATGTACATTATTAACAACACTTTTCCAAAATCCATTCTTGCTACAAGTAGACTAGTGTGATTAGATTAGCGCACATTACTTTGGGGATTCTAGTTTGTCTCACTTGAGACTTCACTCGATAGCATGCTCCTGAAACCCAATGACGCAATTATGCGATAACTCTTTAATGAGAAAGTTATGGCAATCAACATTGAATCTATTAAGAAGGTGAAGGTTGAGAAGGTCAATGGGTGTTGGCCTAGTGGTGAAGGTGATGGGCTCTAAGCGCACCCAATATGGTTCAACCCTTGAGACACGTGGGTGTGGGGGTGAGTGGGCGCAATCCCATAAAACTAGTCGAAGCGAAGCTTCGAATGGCAAAAAAAGAAGAAGGTGAAGCTTGCATTCAACCTAATAAGGACAATTGCTTTTCAATATCCAAGTTACAACCCATTCTTGTTTTTTGAGAAGCTTCCTCATGATCATAGATCATAGTACGTGGGTCCAAAAGCCATTGTTTGTATACATCTGAACAAATTTTTGAGTACAGACAGTCCACATGTTTGAGCCGCCTTGATCACACTATTTGTTTAAGTGACAAAGTAGAGCAAACAATTTCCATTCTATTGCTATTTTATTTTAGCACTTCCTAGAACCATCCCGGATTTGGTTTAATAGGTTATAATGGAAATTACATGAATGTCTTGCTACAATATCGAGCATGGAAAGGAGTAACAAATGAAGAGCCACCTTTGTGGAGAGAGAGAGAGAGAGAGAGAGAGAGAGAGAGAAAGGAAGAAGAAGAAGAGAATTCATACGTACCTTTGTAACCAGTGTTATAGTTGCTGCATAATTTTTTCATAAATAAGATTGTCTAGTTGAAGGGCCAAGATTTGGGCCATCCAAATGGGCATTCTTATTTCTAAACTTGCAAAAGAAAGATTTAACACATTGCCATTAGGTCTCCCCAATCTCAAGAAAAAAAAAATCTTTCAAAACATATTAAGTGCATAAGCTAAGGGCGAGTTTAGGAAATGAAAAGACAAATGAAGGTGGAAAGTCAAAAAATATATGAAGTTCGAAAGTCAAATACCTTTTATGTCCATATAAAGAGGTGTTTCTCTTCTCTTTTATTTCTTTATAGCGTTTTCTTCTCTTTAAAGTGTCCTTGCTCTCTCTCTCTCTCTCTCTCTCTCTCTCTCTCTCTCTCTCTCTCTCTCTCTCTCTCTCTCTCAATGTTGTATCCGTCCTTCCCAGCTAATAAAGTTGTAAATCTACATGCTTTGTCATTGCCTGTTGCTACGCGCTATTGACTAGTGCATCATTTTTCTTGTTGTTGAGGGAATCTTTGAATTAGGAATATGTTTTAGCACATTGCCATTAATATATAAGTACATAGAAAAACCAAATTCACTTGTCACAATGCAAATCCTAATTCAAATTAAGCAAACCCAACGTAGTTTCCAAACTAGAATTTATATTTACGAAGTGTGAAAATTCAATGTTATCTATTAGATCTAGGCCACATGCCTACACAAATCTAGTCATTAGTTTGAAACCCCTAAACCCCCAAGAGCCAAGTCGCACAGAGTATCAGTGGGGGGAGTGGGGGAAAGGGAGGCATTTGGCATGGACCAGGTCGCACCAAGAAACACAATGGAAAGCTCGTATTTTTTGCCATTAGGGAGTTGAGATAACAAGTTCTCACGGGCAAGAGATAGTCAAGAAACAAGGAGATAATTTCCGCTGCTGAAAAATAGCCTAGCCCCTACCTTTTTTGTCATGCTAGTGAAACTCTAGTAGGGTTTCTATGTTTTAGACACACAATCTGGATTCTCTGGAGATGGTAAAGCTCTTCACCCCACTTCCCCCACTCGTACAAGGCGCGAGTGAGCTCTAAGAAAACACCAATACACTAGGTGTTAGAGTCTGTGTCCTCATTGGGCGTATAGGATGCTCTGACCTTGAATCCGCAAAAGAAAAACTAGCACTACAAGAGGTTAGGGTAACATGGACGTTCATAACCGATGTCCATGAATGGCTTTATATATGCTTTGTCATCGGTATGACTATCCCTTTTGATGGTATAAGCGTTCATATATATGCTAGTATGATTGTTGATAGAACACCAGAGTATGCATTGAGACTAGTGCTAATATTGACCACCATCTCTGTAAATTTTTTTGTGCATAGGACAAGTTTTCCCTCTACACTAGCTAATAAATGGCCTTCTAGCGCCACATTGGCAACCATTTGCATTAGCTACAGCAAGGTAACCACACTCTACCCAAACAAATCGAGCGATCCTCATGTTTTTCCTACCTAGCTTGATGTATATGGCCCCACATGAATTGCTACAAAAGCAAGCCATGAATATCTTGCTAGCACACACGACTCCTCCTCCAAACCAATTGAAAGGTGGAAGGAAAAAAAAGTACTACCATACATGCATCCTTTGAAATTTAGGTTGACCACACAGCTACAAGAAAACTCATGAACGATAAATTGACATCTCATTGACATGCACCTCTAAAGCTCATAACTATTTATGAAAAAATACAAGCAACAAAGCCACACCAAAATTACCAATAATTACGTAATAAACCATAGAGCTTCAAATATCACAAATATTTCCATCAATTCAATGCAAAGCATAAGTACAACAACAAAAGGATTATGTAGCCAATGGATGCTGTGGCAAAACATAAGTATAATGTCAAACATATCTTGTAGCAAAATGTAACCACAATGAAAAAATCATTATATACCAGAACATAAACCTCTCATGTTAATGTGGCATTCCATATCACCACTTACAAAAAAATCACTATGCATGCATGGAATATCACCAACTTGATCCATTACAAAAAACTAAAACAACTACCATCCACACTGATAATAAAAGTACCTTTGATGCCACAATAATGTAGCATGTTGCAGAAGTCTACTAATATATAGACATCATCTAGAAAATGGATGCGGCATAATGGAAAGTGATCCTATTGCAAACATAACACGAAACAATTATTTGGAGTCACAATGCATCATATCAAAGACCTAGAAAAAACCATATCAAAACATATCCCAGGGTCTCACCTCAAGGAAACTACAACTAATCAACCTACATGCTTGGGTCTTGCTCCTTATACTCCAAAAGAGTGACATTCCATGTGCTACACTTATATATTTTGAGGTGGGCTCACCCCTTAGCTAACTCTTGTACAAAAAGAATGAATTGGATTTTGTATACGTACAGTTTACAAAACTCAAGCTGTAAATGGACAATAGCTCAATTAAAAGATAATCGCACAAAATCTTATATCCATTGCTCCCAATATGCGAAGCACCAACATACTATACTACAATTTGAACGTTGTGGCCTCTCTCTATTAATTGTATCTATCAATGGTCACCTCCATCTTGTGCCTGATTTCCTCCCACTCCTCTATGTCCAAGTAGACATGCTTTGAAAGCCCCTTTGCATGTGCATCACAAGCCTACAAGCGACAATGTCCCACACAATCTCGAGAGGACAAATGAATCCAAAGAGTGCTCAAAATCGAGTGTCCCTTGGCAGGTTTGAGCTTCACAAGAATGGAGTTGGTGATGTAATTTTTGGCTTCTGTTTCTTGATTTGTCTATGGTTTCATGACGGTGTGACCAAACTATAGTATGAGGCATTGAATATGCCTCTTCATATGGTGTTCCCCCTCGAGACCGTGACTAGTGCTCCATCTACGACTCTATACAACTTGGAGGAGTCATGCTCATGTGCCACCCAAGGTGTACTAAGTGCAATTGGGGGTGTATTTCAAAGGGTGGTTGCAGCAGACGATATGGATGGAGGTGTGCACTCTCAAAAATGGGCATCGATGGAGCCATCCATAGCATCCCTTTTACACTTATCTACTGTCACTATTATAGGAGGATGTTTGCAAAATGGTTTGTAGCTCCTCCACGAGCGGAGCCAAATATAAATCCATGTTTTTTGCCTTGCAAGTGTCTCGACTTGATAACTAGCAACAATGTCAAGTTACTGTTCTCCCAGGCAAACAGGCCATGGGCTTGAAGAAAAACTCCGAAGCCCAAATGTGTTAAATCCAACCATTGCCATGAAAGGTCCCCAACCCAAAGACTGAGGTAACTTGATATTTAGGCCTTCCTTTGTTCTTAGGCTCCATTGATGACACCTTACTCCAATTGAGAGAAGGAAGGATACGAGCAACAAAAGCTAGGCAACACTCTCTCCTTCACAGTCATGGATGTAAGAATCCTATACCACAGGCCAAGTTGATAACTTGAAGGTGATGATGGGAGCTAAAATTTTATTACAACTAGACTAAAGTCTCCACATACTAGGATATGTAGATGATATCTTTTTTCCCCATTTAAGGGCTCTTTAAGAGGCATGTTTGCCATCCATAAACTACTAGATATGGTAGGAAGCTTATCCCTAAATAATAGCTAAAGTATCCATTTGATGGGTTCACCATCCATAGATGTAGTTCCAATTGCATACTAGTTTGGCATTTTTCACACTACGCTGGCCTATTCCTCTTGTTTCTAATTACTACCATGGTGTTAAGTATATATAATCAGGGCTTGTATATTAATTTCTACCACGATTCATTCATACAGGCCTTCAAACATCACTTAGTCAACTCTTTCTAAAAAATAAGACAGCTCTATCTTTTTAACAAAATAAAAATCAAATGCTATAATTTTTCCATTATCGGCAAACTTTCTTTGTCTAACCAACTGAGCCTTTAGAAAGGTTTTCTTATTTGCTAGCTGCAAAGCCGGAATAATCTTCCTCTTTTGCTAATCGATAGGGGTACTCACTTACCGTGAAATACAAGATTTGCTAACCATAGATCCACCAATTGTGGTATTTTATCACTAGCCACAAGTTTTCATTTGGCAAAAAGATACCTCCTTCTCAAGGGATGACTTTCAATAGTGAACAAACATGTTTAGACAATATGTTTATCAAATAGATCTTTCAAGTTAACTTTAAAAACATATGCTTGTCTCTTGTGATTTAAAAAAAAAAATCTTGATCGTTTTTTGGGACATCCTAGGCTTCCCATACTCAATTCAGCTTATGTATGAACAATGCAAAAGTTGACAGCTTGACTACTAGGATACGGATGTAACAATGCTATTGTTGAGATTGGCTATCAACAACTTTGTTCACATATGCCGTAGGTTACGGGTTTGCTAGCGCTTCACACATGGCATTGTAGATTTGTGTATTCTTCCTCGGGGGGGGTGTCGGGGGGTCTCACATTGTGCACAAAAAAAAAGTCAATTAAAATTACTTGGATGTTAGTAAAAACAAGGAGGTATAGGAATGAAGAAATAAAAAAAGATGAATCCTTTGGGGAATCTTCTTCTCTCCTACCTCTACATACAGTGAACTCAATGGTTTGCAAGACTAACATTGGGTACAAATATTGGCTATGGTGTGTGCATCTGATTGACCACTTCAATGCATGGAAAATACATGATGCTTATACATTGATATGGCATCATCATCCAATCTTTACTATGTCTCTAAGCCTATGTTTAGATGCTATATTCTCTCATGTGGATTTACTGACATATGGCCTTGTTAGCCATGTTTGCTTCTCTGGTTGCTTTTGTATGTTTCTTTCCACTACTAGTTGGGAGAATTGACCCAAACTGCCCGATCGGACATTATAATGATCATAGCTCATAAAGAGCACTTGAATAATAAAATCTACATAAATGTGATGTCCCTTTGCATAGGCTATAGATTGAGCGAGCTTTTGCCACCTGTTAACTACAATAAACATATATTTATCAATTTCCATTACATACCTCTCCGTTAGAAATAAATTGTCCTCAATTGCAAATCTACTTTTAAACCATACTAGTAAAAAATAATGGTTAAAATCATGTGTCAAAATAAAAGTCTTAAATCAAAAAAATGAATTTGCTTATGCCTGCCATCATCCACAAAGTGCATATTCTAGTGTCCCATACCACTAAAATAAGCAGTATATGTCATATCCTGATCTATTAAGATATCATTGGTCACACTCATCATTCAGTAAATCAATTCTCATAAATCTTCAATTCCATAAACACTATCATGACAGGAAATCATCATACATCAGATCCAAATATAAGTTCGATCAAATGCAAATATCTTCCATTTGATATCTGGGTAACCAAATCATACTAAGGACAATGGTGGTCAACAACTGCAGTATGATTTTGTGATTGATATTGCCTAAATCGACAAATCTACACCGATGAACGTGCTACCTAAATTGACAAATTTGCACTAATGTTGCCAATTGATGGATCTGCATTTGGTTTGTGCTGTCTAAATTGACAAATATGCAATTGTGCTACATAAACCGGAGGATCTGCACTTAGCATTATGAATCTGTCAACATTTGATGTGCTACTTAAATCAACAAATTTGCACTCGTATTGCCTAAACCGGCAGATCTGCATGGATAATTGGTGTTCCTAAATTGGAGAATCTACACCAAGATGAGTATTTACTCACTATGTAAATCGGCGAATCTATGTGCACATGCCCAATGCACTAGACAAAGCATGAAAAAGACAAAACAACTACTACCTGTTTGGTACCCAATTGAAGTAGGTCAAAATGTTAAAGTATGTATCAAATGTTGACGATCATCCCAAATCAATTGAGCTCATGTGATAATTTCATGACAAATCATGTCAGTTAAAGGTCCAATCAATGTAAGTACAAGCCATGATGTTAGAGATAATTGATTTTACAACTTATAACACAATGTAGATAAGTAAAAGAGCTCTGTCTTCTAAAAGTTTCTAGCGGTATTCTTGCTTGTTGCAAAATTACTTAGTGTATCCCCGGGGGATTCACTCTACATACAAAACGAGATGCCACCTGTGAAGGGACAACTTTGATAAAACCCCTATAGATGGCTCATATTAGAAAATATGACCCCCCTTTCTATGCTTATACGATAGTCAATGAAGAAAACTATCATACCCCTATCTTACATAAATTAAATAAAATGTGCATTAAAAAGATGGGGGATTTTCATAAAAGAAGATGTTGTAAAAAGTGATACAAAAATTGGAGATGTTAAGATAAAGATGGAAGTAGAATAAGAAATATGATGGTGCATTATAAATGGCATTTGGGCCTATAGAGAGGAAAAATTATTGAAGAGAGAATGATTTTGTTTGATCTATTATTAATATAATACATGCAAAAATTGCGTACCTGGAGGTTCTTTGAAGAAGTAGATAGTAATCAAACGGATATGGCAAGCCACCTAAGTTAAATCTGTGTACAAATGATTTGAACTTTAAATTAAATTAGTAGATGCATTTAGGAGCATTATGGAGTGTGGTAGAGTCTTGTATAAGAGAGTTATCATGCTAAAACAACTCTATACTATAGATTACAAGTTAGTCTGGATGTTTGACTATGTAACAAGCACATAATTTATGTTAGAATATTATAGAATATTTCTAGTGTAGTATCACCTCAATGCCACTAAGTGAGTTTGTAAAAGTAAAAGGAAAAGGATCGCATAATGAAAGAGATATATAAATATGTAGATTGGTTTAGAACTTGCGATAGTCAGCAGATATTGGACTTGTTTCAAAGTGGTATCAATCTCATACAATAACTACACATGAAAGACTAATCATACCAGTTAGAACTTGCGGTAGTCAGTAGATATTTGACTTGTTTCAAAGTGGTACCAATCTCATACAATAACTACACATGAAAGACTAATCATACCAGTTGTAGTTAGGGGCCGATTTACTTAGTGGACTTGTTTCATGTTAGCAATGTTCTTCTAAAGTGTGTTCTAGTACATAAATTCTTATTGGTTTCAACTACAGGCGAGGCAACAAAGGATCTTGGAGAAGAGGCCCATGCTATGGAGGTGGGTGAAGTGAAGGGCCTGTCAAGGAGAAGGGTAAATCAACAAAGGAGCTTGGAGAAGAGCCACTTGCCACAGAGGTGTGGGTGAAGGTGAAGGGTGTTCTAGGGAGGAGGGTAAATCCAAAGGCTATGCAACAAAATGTAAGTACACCGTAACTTATCCGAGGTAGTGTACAATTTGGAAGTGGATTGACATTGTTTATTGATGATGTCTTTGTTTTAGGTTTTACAGGTGCCTCTACCAATGTCATAAGAGAATCAAGCTTGGATGTTGTGGTAGAGTCTATTGTGAGAGAAATAGAGCATCACAAGGACCCTCTCACAAGACCATTGGAAGTGCATGATGACCTTTTCTTGGTAACATGTTTTCCTTTCATCCAAAGACTAGAGCAACCAAGGTGGTGACTAGGAAAATGAAAAAGAGAAATTGTTTGACTGTATATCCCATATTTTTATATGTAGCCAATTTTAATGAAGAAATGTTCTCCAGTTTTGTCAATTCTGCGTGTTTCATCTTTTATTAGTCTCATTTTGTTTATTTAGACTACTCTTATATGAGTAGGTAGTGTATGCCAACCCCCACCAAGTAGGCTCCTAATTCTAGACCTTAATGGAGTCTTGTTGATGAACAGATGGTTCTTCAAGAATGCTCCTGTTTCACACAAAACAAAATTGTAAAAAGTGGGCAATCATATGATTTCCTTATGGCCCGGTTGGCATGGGTTCTTGAAGTAGGTTGGTAAATATGTTTCACTAGGAATTTGGTCATCATCAGTGATAGAGAAGAATGGCTCTCCCCTTGTTGACCTTATTGATAACGAAGCTCAAAAGAATGGTTGTGCTATCGATTGGGAGTTTCACGTGTTCCAATCCATGTGTGTTAAATGAAGTGGTGTCCACCACCTAAAATGGTAGGGTGAACTTCTACTTCTAAATCCATTTACTTCTCTTAGCGATTTAAGGTACCCTTATGAATCTATGCAAACACTACTAATAGACGACACTCTAGAAAAGGGGCAATCCCCGAGTTTACCAACGACTTCATCTGGTAATCTCTCTCTCTCTATAGTTTCCTACGACATTAAAACTCTCTTCTTATTCTTCTTCTTCTTCTCTCTCTCTCTCTCTCTCTCTCTCTCTCTCTCTCTCTCTCTCTCTCTCTCTCTCTCTCTAGTACTCTCTTGAGAAACAGGTCTTGAGTTCAAGACTCCTCAGTTAGTTCTTTGAGGTCTTTTGGGATTGTTGCTACAACCTTGAAGCATCTCACCTTTATCATACAATGGAGACTCTAGCAATGATGAGATTTCAGAGCATCTCACCTTTATCATACAGTGGAGACTCTAGCAATAATGAGATTTCAATATTATTATTAACCTACCTCAAGGAATTAGCTAGTTTCAAGGGCACAACACTAGAATTTGTAAATGCTAATCCATATGATTGGTTCAGGATGACTATTGCTGTAAAGATACAATCCAAGACTCTCATGTAGGTCTTAAGGGATACTTTTCTTTGGGGACTTGATTGGAAACATCCTTACTTGAAATTTGTTATGTCAATTGTTTTAGCAGAATCCTTGGCTATTAACTACAAAGAGTTCACCCAACGACTTGTCGACAACAGTACAAGATAGGCTCAAGGATTTGTTAGGAGTATCAACAAATGGAAAAACCAGCTTTGAAACCTACTTAGATAATGGTTGTACATGTTCTCATGAAGAACACATTTTTGTATATGGCCCACTGTGGTAGTTTACACACAGAAGACTATACACATCCTTTTGTAAATCCCTTTTTTGAAACATACATATAGTATAACACATCTTGTTTGCGAAACCCTTTTTTGTATTTAGATATCATGAAACACACCTCCTTTTGGTTCAAAGGTGCAGTTTAAAAAAGAGGAAAAGTGACAATAGCAATTGTAAATGATAGACAATGCTTTGTAGATAGGACTTAAGTACATAGTGTGTACATTCTATGCATTTGACTTGAGAATCTGACAATATAGGTGTTCGTTTCACAAGATAAGAGGACACTTGGCACAACTAATGCAAAAAAATAGTTAGGAAAATTACATTTCACATTGCACAAACAGGTAATACAAAATTGTTGGCTGTAATTTGCTTGTTCCACATTCCAAACTCTGTTGCTTCAGTGATACAAATTTTAGTAGCTACATTATCAAGTTCTCAATTATTCTTGCATCTTCTTCTAATGGAACATAGAAAACACCTTTGTGTCTCTTCACTTTATATGCAGCCTGAGGTATTTGAAACTTGATATGTATGACAATTCAAGATGGGACAATAGCTTTGGGTCCCTCAAGATAGCATAACTCACTTCCCTTCATGGGATCTTTTGATAGTGCACACCACAGTGACGACTTTCTCCCTCACATCAAAAAAATTACCCCAATCATCTTGTAATGGGGCAATCATTCTATGCTTCAACTTTTTGCACATTATCACATAGTATGGTACATTTTTTGCATTCACTTCTTCCGTGCAAACTATGAAATTGTCACCAACCTCCACAAGATCACCCAACAATGCATTGCATGGAACACATCTTAATCTTGGTGCAAACTCTCTATTGGGTTGCTTTGCAGTCATTGGTATGAGCCTCTGCAACTACCATGGTCCAATATGATTAAGATTTGTGCATTGATCACAATCCTCTTGAATGCAAAATGTACAAAAGCAAGAGATAGACCTGAAGAGAACCTATGTTGAGCCTTTTTTGTGGCGAATCCATAAATTGAATGGAAGTTTTGTGCACCCTTCCACTTTGTTTTTTGGTTCACATCTTTAGCCTTTACCAGAACAAACCTCCTCCTTGCCTTATGAGTGGTAGTCAAGATTGCTACAAGATAGTTGGTAGCATCTTTTGCATTTTGAAGCTTTTCTCCATCCTCCTTCAATTGCTTGGCTGCTGTGAGTGCGTGCTTCACAACTGGTCCAACTCCATCATGTTCACTCTTTCCATGCCCTAAGCCAAAATAGTGGTGGTGCATGCATACTCCTGTCATGGTGAAATACGTATGTGAAGTAGCCTTCAAGAAAGTTCTACCTTTAGAAAACCCCAATTGTTAACAGACAAATAAATGAACAAAAAATTGTAGGTAGACAAAGAAATGAGCACACATATACTTACCTGCCTATGAGATAAAAAGACTACTTGGCTTTGAATTGTGATACAGCTTCGCTAGACCATACCAAATACCTAATAAATGTTTTCCCTGCTCTTGTTATAGATACCCATGGTGTAATGACAAGTAGTGGTGGACAAACAAGGTGACATATTGTTTATCATCAGAGACATAAAAAATACACTCCTTTACTAGCTCACCTTCTTCCCACCAGTAGCATATATGCGCAAGAATTATACATTGCTCATTGTACCAATGCATTGATTGTACCTCATTTTGTAATTGGAAAGTGTAATCCTCAGCAAATTTCTACCATTGACACCACAACATTGTTTGGAATGTGTGCCAAATAGGGGCTATAAAAGTTAGCAAGTTATGAGTCAGGTATTGAACCAAAGGGAGACACTTGGATTTGATTTTAGATACGTCATTACATGTTTGCCTTGGTATTTACGGTCTGCAACATTGAAGCAATTGTCTCCCTATTCATTCTTTGAATTGTGAGTGTTTTCACTGGACCCTAAAGTTGTGTGCTGATGTTGAAATTGCCCAATCAATAATGATGGAGTTGTCTCCTTATACACCATGTTGATTCTTTTTTTCTCACCTCTCCTTTTGGATTTCTACATGATGTATTCATATGCTCTCCACTTCACTATGCATGATTCACTCTCATCTAGCACTTGTGGACAAAAATTGATCCTAGATACACCACAATGCTTGCATTGCCCTTGCGAGCAGGACTTCTCATGCCACTGGCAACCATCCTTCTTTAAACATAATGTAAATGTCCATAGGTCTTTGATAGATTAAGTACCCTTCATTGCATGGCCTGTTGTTTCCCCTACTAGCTATCAAACATCACATGGGCAATCAAAATTTGAGGTATGCAAGGCAGATCTTATTTTGTTAATGTCTGGCATAAGAAACTCTATGTGTGTATGATAGATACAACAACAAGTCTTTCTCTCCTTAAATTCCTCACATAGTAGGGCTTTAGCTTTTAGATTGACCTTCATTCAATGAATCATTCAAGATGCTCCTATGTGAATCTACTAAAGAACTCCATCTGCATATAATCAACAAACACTACTATATGAGGATTATTAATACTATATGAAATACTAATACTACATTGTCCCACATCCCATATGAGGAGTGTTAATTGAGCTAAGACTATTGTCTCCTTAGTAAAAGCCATAGAAAGGTGCCAATATTGATAGTACTCATAGTACTAAGAGTACTATGAGTATCCCTTACAATACTCACACAACCTCCACTGATAACACATCAAATTGAGTATTATTCATACCATAGAGGATTATTAATACTATTTGAAATACTAGTATTACATTGTCTCCATAGTAAGCTCCATAGAAAGGTGTCAGTACTAAAAATATTCATAGTGCTTAGAGTACTTTTGAGTATCCCTTACAATACTTACAATTCTCCATCGATAACACATACCATAGAGGATTATTACTATGTGCAATACTAATACTATATCATCTCACATCCATTTGGAGAATGTCATTAGAAATCTAGTTTTCTAAGACTATTGTCTCCATAGTAAGCTCCATAGAAAGGTGCTAGTACTAATAGTACTAGCACCATTTGGAGTGTCAGTAGAAATCTAGTTTTCTAAGACTATTGTCTCCATAGTAAGCTCCATAGAAAGGTGCTAGTACTAATAGTACTCATAATACTCACATTACTATGAGTACCCCTTATAATACTCACACAATCTTCATCGATAACACATACCATAGAGGATGCTCAATAGCTCGGGGGGTGCATTATGTAATCATGTTAATGTATAGCATAATTTTGATAGGAGGGGTCTTAAAATGCAAAAAATCTAGGCAATTTAACAGAGATACATAAAATATGGGGTTTTTATATTCAATTTGGAAAAAAATCTTAAAATAAGGGGTCATTTTATTCATTTAGACATGTTAGAAGAGGGGTTTTTTAAATACCCCATGAA
Organism: Adiantum capillus-veneris; assembly: GCF_014529385.1. Taxonomy (NCBI): domain Eukaryota; kingdom Viridiplantae; phylum Streptophyta; class Polypodiopsida; order Polypodiales; family Pteridaceae; genus Adiantum; species Adiantum capillus-veneris. Next base: position 9,805,763 of record NC_140956.1, read on the forward strand.
CGCTATATAGGGGGGTACTGAAGGGTGAACCCCGAGCTGAATAACAAGCACAAGTAATAGTAGTATTTTTTTGTCTCTAGGAGTCAATAGTATTAATAAAAACTTTCATTTGTATTGCCCCATAGTGTTCATAGTCTTAATAGTATCCCATTCAACGCTCACAACATGTCCAATGATAGCACAAGCCATAGAGGATGCTCAACAGTAAGCAAACACAACTTGTAGTATTATAAGTGATTTCACTCTTGATGCCCCATAGTACCCATGGTACTGATACTACTAAAGGAACTTTTATGTCCTACTGCGATCATTTTTACAGTATTCATAGTACTAAAAGATTTCCATGGAATATTCTAGTGTGTTGAATGACAACACATACCATAGAGGATGCTTACGAGGAAGCAACAATATTATTAATACTTTCAATTCCAATGCCCCATAAGCCTAATAGTATCAATAGACACTATCAATTTCATTTCCCAATAGTACTCATAGTACTATGTGAAATACTCATAGTAGTTGCACTGACACAAATACCATATAACTATAGTGCTATGGTATACTGCACATTAAAGAATACGTAGTTGCAGTGACACAAATACCATAAAAGGGTAGTATTCTCGTATGTTGCACATTAAAAACATACAATTCTTTTAGTTCGTAAAGTTTCAATCTCAATGCATCATAGGAGTGTGTCTTAAATATTAGTATTACCAGAATATGCCCAATACTAAGAGCACCCTCTACAATATTGGTAGTAATACACTAGGATACACACACCATTCAAGGTATCACTATAGTACTTCTAGAGAACTACTTACATAGGATGAAGCGTGAACTAGGGGGAATGCTCTTTGAGCAATAATACATAGTAAAGAGAACCTTATCAAAAGATTGATGGTGGTACTATGAAGGGAATGATAGTCCTATGAGGACCAGCCACATTGGATGCTCAACACAATGATGCAAGGCCTACAAAGGGACATTGTTTGTCTAGAAACAAATAACACTAGTATTACTTTGAAGAGATGATAGAAGTAGCATATAGGCTAAAGCAACAGCATTTAAATAATCTCCTATCTGGTACCATTACTTACAAGTATATGCTCAATGGAATGATGCAGTGACTTGAGGGAATACTCATTGTTTAGTGCTATACATTACTTTTTTTTTTTTGAAGGCAGTGATAGTAATGTAAATGCTTAGAGACCTTTTTTCCTCAATGTACACTACTAGCAATATTGACAGTCCTAAAAGCACTACTTAACACAAGTACTAAGAGTATCCTTAGCAACATGAACATAACGGTAAATTAATATAGAAACACTAAATAAAAGAAACCATTCTTTCAAGAAACATAATTATGTGGAAATATACCTTAGTCATCTCTAGCAAGTGCAAAGGTTGTTTCTCATATTCATGACCATTGATCCTCTTTTGACATATATCCTTATTTTTTGGAGAGATTCGGGTGTTATGCTTCCAATAATTAACAACACACTTGACAACCTTGGGACTTAAGCAATCACTCCTTTGCTTACATCCTCCAAAGGATCACATGGAATTGTCACCATGAATATCCACCCAATAATTTTTCAGATTACGGGGATGAGTGTCAGGAGCCTTTACAACTTTGGTGTCGCTATGCTGCTTCTTTGATGGCACATCCTTGGTATTCCCAATCATGTGTAGTGCTGACCTCTTTGCACCAAGTTGGTCTTTGCTATGACTGTCCTTCACATGGTTGAGAGAATCCTTTAGCTTTTTGATGATGGTTGTGGACAAATCATCATTGTGTATTCTTGCACCACCTACTATTTCATTTATTTGTTGATAGTGTAAGACCCTATGCAGGCTTCACTTAAAAATATAAATTTTGCACCTTCCTATAAAACTGACAATATCAAAAGATCTACTAGAGAGTTCTTGTAGAGGATTGATCTATCCTCGTTGTAGATGAGGATTGATCTATAATTACTGTAGTGGTTGACCTCTCCTCAACATGCCTATGCCCAATGTCTGCTTCACTTGGCCATTATAAATTGATGATTGAACCAAAGCTTGCATGAATGTATGTTGTGTCACAAACAAAAGGTCCATAGCAACAATGGAAGGAACTTGGAGAGGAAACTAGACAAATAGAGACTTAAGCAATGGATGCATACAAGCTGAGAAGAGAGGTAGAGTTGTGACACAACATTGGGGAAAGGGAACTGTGATAGAGAGGGAATTCACTAGCAGCATTGGCTACAAATTTGCCTCCTTATTTTAGCTCCAACATTCAAGGCAGAAACCATGCATTAAATGAATATTTTTAAAAAAGGAATTTTTACCAACTAATTTTCAGCCTCATCGGTACTAATTAGTAGTGGAGCACCCTTGAAAGCCGTGTGGCCACAAAAGTACTAATTGATACCCCCTACTGTGCCTTGACCCTTAGGCAAGTTAGATGTGGCTTGGTTGCCAATTTGTGCACATAGATACCAGATCACATGACCATTCTGCTATGGCACTTAATATCCCATACAACTAAAGATGCAACAATGGGATTCTTTTAGTCGGTCATTTTCAAATGAGAGTGTATTTTCCTATATATAAGGGTAGAAGCATGTTAACGTGCTATGCTTTTTATGCTAGTTCACATGTACCAACAAGCATATCTTGTTATCATAAGTTTGTATATGCTAATCACTATTGTAGCAATTATATTTATATTCCCCTAAAGTGAGAAGTACAATAATTTTTTTGACACCATCAATGTTGTGGCATATTGAATAACAAGGTTCGTTGTTCTTTGAAGCTATTTGGCACGGACGTTAGAGGTTGGGGGATGAAGCAAAAAGGAAGGGAAGTGTGGAGCCTACATGCAAGCCCACACATGGAAGGCATTTGTGTTCTCCTTACCAGCCAACAAGAGGATGTAGGCAAAGCTCAAACTACAAGCAAAGAAGCTCAAAGGAGCTACTAGACCATCCTCCAAACAAAAACCACAGTAGGGACAAATCACCTACTACCTCTCTCTCAAAATTGCAAAGTTTTCTTCATCTCAGGGATCCCCAATGTTCCATTTTAGGCAGGCACCCAAAGCAAAGCATGACTTAGGTTCTCTCTCTCTCTCTCTCTCTCTCTCTCTCTCTCTCTCTCTCTCTCTCTCTCTCTCTCTCTCTCTCTCTCTCTCTCTCTCTCTCTCTCTCTAGCGGTTATGCCCTCACATGTGTTAGGGGGGAAAAGGCGTTGGTTGAGGATACCTTAGCAAAATTGTGAAAGTTATAGGGCCGAAATAGTTTTGTACCTTTAAAAAGGTTGTCCCGTTTCACAGCGAGATAGGACTAGGTCTTTGTCTAGGGCTATAGACCCAAGCCATTGTCAATGGTAAAGGCCTATTCCATGGATTTTTCTTGTTTAGAGCATCCCGCTTTTTGGTGTCGGTGGGTTGGGAACTTCACAAATAGGCTCCCTAAGTTGGATATTCCAAATGCAAAGCTAAGGCAAGTAAATGAAACAATTCAAGTCAACATGGACAACACTCATGTGGGGTTGTACAAGTAAAACCCCACATGTACAATAATGGAGAGCAAATGCTCTATTACAAGTCCAATGATCCCTACATTAGAGAGTTGTCAGAGCACAAGTGATTGTATGTTTTTACATACTTTGAAGGAAAAGATATCCATATAATCATGATTGATAAGTATGGGTGGAGATACTCCGCAATAGACCGTAAGGAGCTTGAGATATATACATACTTTGGATCCCCACTCCATCAGTATTATACCACTCATAGCACATTTAGACCCACTGTATCGATGGAGACAAGACTAGAAACGGAAGGAATGAGTTTGGATAGAACAAGAATTGCTAACTCACTAAGTCAACCACAATTTTTAGTACCTAGATTGATGGGATCCTTGGGTTCAAGGATTCTAATGACCACATGCATGGGTAGTGAAGCTCCAAGCATGGATCTATATGACAAGAGTTCTAGTTATGTGGATTGAAGCAAGAGATGTGCAACCAGAGGAGAGAGCCATAGAAAGAACACCGACTAGAGTTCCTAGTGGGTTTTAGGAGGCTAGAGATGTCCTTGCAAGAGAACCTAGATTTGTGAGAATGGTTTCCCAAACACAACGTATGCGATTGTCACAAGTAGCTAAGTGTGTTGCAATACAATGGGTCAAGGGATCCACATGCACACATTTGATTCCTCAAACAAGTTTTAAGAGCTGGTGGATTTTCACACTTAGTATGAGGGATTTATGATGATAGTGGAAGGAGTAGCCTTGACATGGTTCCAACCTTTGAACAGTCCTAATTATCCAAATATAGAGCAACTTCTATGAGTATTTGCTGAGGTATTCTCTAAAAGGGAATCAAAAGCACAACATAGTGTCCCAAATATACACTTTCAAGCAAAAAGAGAATGAGAAAGTGACGGAAGCTTCAATTTGCTTCAAAGGATACATAGAGAGATGTCCGATACAAGTTCTATCTGCAAAACAAGAGGCTATCAATTCTCTTCATAGAGGACTTAAGGAACAAGACTCTCAAAAAGGACTTGCACTTAAAGGCTTGCACCACTAGAGAAGCATTGTATCTAATTGACAACTATAAGTCTTACGAAGAGGTAACAGAAGATGCAAACAATGCTACCATCAGTGCCTCTTCTACAATGAGTGACTCCACAATGAAGTGTACTATTTAAATCCAAGCGTGCCAAATGTAATGGAAATGGCCTAAGAACTTTGAGAATAGCGGAAGTAAGAGAATTAGATTGAGCATTTTCAAGAGACTACTTTGACAACATAGAGGGTGAACTTAATTAGCAGTAGCAACATAACCATATATTTAATTAACTTGGCATGAACAATACTTTTGCAAGAGAGAGAGAGTTAGAGAACTTGACAACAATTGAGGACCGGATATATGTGGAGCCGGTTCCCCCTTTGATAGGTTTTTGTATTATAGATTCTCCCATCAAGAGAGACTTGGTACAATACAATCTTTGTGTTCCTTGTGACCTAGGTGATGCAATGGATATGGAAAGCTTCATGCATCACGAGCATAACATAATCTTGTAAAAGCATTAACCATCCACAACCTCAATCTCAAGGCCTCAAACACCTTCAAAGGTGGAGAGAGCTAGCGGGGAATGAGGGTAGGGAAGAGGAAGAAGAAACATTCAAAGGAGAAAGAAATCGTTCCTCACTTATCATCACTCTTCTTGCTTAGCATAGCATAATAGCATAGTAATGAAGATGGAGAAGATGGAAAGCTTAAGCATTGAAGCATGGATCTTGGTTGGATTTGCATTCCATATCCAAGAGTGTTGGTGTAGGCTCTCAACTTCTCAAAAAGCTTGGAGAAGGAGATGGAGCTCTTGCACTTTGCAGTTCACATAATGAGTGTGTGTGTGTGATGGAGAGTATACCCCCCAAGCTAGCCCCTAGCTTCCTTGGTCGACCCCCCCTTGTAGCTCACGTTGGAAGTTCATTGGACCCCTTTAAGCCTAGCCAATCACATGCATAGTGCAGATCAAGCAACCATCCTTTGGGACAAGTGTCCCCCTTTCCCCTTTGAGAGAGAGGACTTGGTAAATGCATAAGGGATTAATCAAGAATCATAAGATTGGCTATCTCATTTTGGCCATCCGTTTGTGGGTGATAGACCAAAGAGAAATTCAATCTTGTATCTAGATTTTCAAAGAGACCTTTCCAAAAATTACTGGTCATTCTAGGATCTCTTCTGACACGATGGATGTCGGCAATCCATGGTGTTTGAAAATTTGAGATATGAAGAGGGTTGCTATTTGGTCTGCCTTAATAATCTTTTTGACAGGAATAAAGTGTGCTTGCTTGCTAAACCTATCCACTATTGTCCATATTGATGTATTCCCATGGATATACTCTCCCATGGTGAATTACGGATTGGCAATGGCTGGAGTAGCCCACGTTGCTTTCCTATATCATACTTGGTCTTTTGGCATACCATACATTTTTTTGCTCCTCCAAGGTCTTGGAGTAGATGATGATATCATCTAAGAACACTCCAATAAAATTGCAGTAGGTTCTAAATATTTTCTCCATTAAGCGATTGAATGTGGCCAGTGCATTAGTCAAGCCAAAATGCATGACTAGATATTCATAAAGACCAAACATTGTACAAAACATGATCTTTATGATATCTTCATTCACTATCCTTATTTGATGATAGCCACTTTTAAGGTCAATCCTATTGAAGTAGGTCAAACCTTGTAGCTTATCAAAGAGATCTTCTACCCACAATATGGGAAATATGTTTTTGATAGTAATATGGTTTAGCGCTTAATAGTCCACACACATGCAACATGTACCATCTTTCTTTTGCACTAAAAAAGGACTGCATAACAAAAGGGAGAGGAGCTAGGCCTCACCATCCATTTGTCTACCAATTCTTCTACTTTCCTCATGATCTCCTCTTGTTGAGCTTGGGAAACTCGATAAGGAGGCTTGTTAGGTGGTGAGCTTCCTGGTAGGAGCTCAATTCGATGGTCATCAACCCCTCATTTTGGAGGTAAGTGTGGGATATCATCGATAAACACATCTTGGAATCCATTTAGAAAATTATACAAGTCTAATTCTTCTTGATTCCTAACACTTTGCTTTGTTAAAACATTAGCATGGTTTATAGATTCTTTGACAAAATCATGTACGCAAAAACTGAACTTTTCATTGACTTATCAAAAGCAGGTAAATTTACAAGTGGTATAGTACGACCGAAATCATTAGCATCTATATACATGCTCTTTTCCCTGTGGGTGAAGTAGATTCTCCTTTTAGGGAACTTCATGTTGGCAGCCATGCGGTTGAACCATGATGCCCCTAGGATAACATCCTCATGTTGGAGGGGAGAGATGAAAAAGTCTTCTTTGTCGATGTAGCTTTGGACATGAAGCCTCAACTTTCCAATCAAGGGAGTAACACAGGCTTGTTTTCCCTTGAAAGCTCCATCACTAGTTACAGTATCTCCCATCTCAAAAGCTTGAATGTTCAACTTAGTGGCCAACTCCATTCATATGAATTTGTGAGTAGAGCCAGGGTCAAACAAGATGAAGGAATCATGCTCCCTTACCTTTCCCCAAGCATAGGAGAGAGGTGATCCTTTGCAATGAGCATCCTCTTTTGGAGCTTCGATCTTGGAAGTTGAGGAGCCTCATTGCGGGTATTTCTCTTGGGGCAAGAATGATAGCAATGTCCTTGCTCCCCACACTCGAAGCATTTGTGGTTCTTACAAAAAGCTTCTAGCTCTTCAAGAGAGAGTTTATTTTTACCTTTGTAAACTCCCTTCTCCTTGGACCGATTGTTGTTGTTGTTGTTGTTGTAATTGCCTTGGGAAGAATTTGGGGCATTGTTTTTCCCCTTTGCATCACTTTTGTCTTTGCTTTCTATGGGGTTGGCATTCCTTCTAGCCCCTTGTTGGAAATTGATGCAAGAAGCAACCATAGTGTGTTGGATTACTTCGGTGATAGAACCCGGCCGTTGAGAGTTGACATACTCGGATATTTCTTTAGGTAATCCGGCACAGAATTGTTGCTTTTGCTCAACAAAGTCTATCTTTTGAAAAACAGTAGCCTTGAGACGTAAATCCAAAAACTTGTCCACATATTTGAGGATAGACTTGTTGGAGAGAAGCTTCAAACTCCGCCATTTGGTAAGCACTTTTTTCTTTGCATCGCTTGCAAGGAATTTCTTCATGATGGAAACTTGTAGAGTTTCCATGTCTTTGGGGATTTGCCATTGCCACGTAGGCTAGCCCACCATTGACGAGCAGATTTTTGGAAGTGCATACCTACATGGCATATCTTGGAGGACTCCGTGAAGCCCTCGTCTCCAAAGGCCACATAAAATTGCTGGATATGAATTTCGATACTTTGTTCGTAGCACCAAAGGTGCCATCATAGGTGAGACAATAGATACTCTTTCCTCTCTCTTTGAACTTCTTAAGCTCTTGGGACCTTTGCCATGCAGGGTAAGATTTGCGATGTCCTCTCTTCTTGTATTCTGTAGGAGAATAGCTATTGCTTTCGTCAAAAGAGGAGGAAGGTGAAGAAGAAGGAGAAGAGGGTGACCTCTTTCTTGGGTTTTTCTTCCTTTGTTTCCTCTCTTCCCTTTTGAAGTGACAAGGAGAAGGACTATGGGTTGACCATTTCTTCTTGGGAGGAGTTGGCGACCGTCTAGACCGCTATCTTCATGGAGCCACATCTCTAGAGGAACTACAAGGTTTTTGCTCTGGTAAGATCTACTGATCTCAAATACATCAAATAAAACACTCTTGCAGAACCATGACCTATTACCTTTTAATTTTCTCCCAATACCTCGACTAGGAATCACCTCAAGTTATAGCCCTTGGCAATCTGTACAACGCCACTTGATGGCTATGAGCTCACAGTCACTTTGTTAGTCAAAATTCTTGAATTGACCAAAATAATCATGCTTTTAGAACAAAACCTATTTAAGCTTGCAAAATCGTCAAATGAAGTCCAAATCCAAATTTGAAAATACCACTATGTTTCTGATGAGTCAATCTAGCTATGATATAATTTTTGGTCTGAATCTATGACAGGGGAACATGGATCATGATCCATGTACCTCAGTGGAAGAATGTGATAAAATTTGACACACAGCTTGCCCCTGACATCAAATATATGCCTTTTAGTGTGCTTTGGACTTGATTAGGTCAGCTAGGTCTAACTTGACGATTTTGTTTCCTTTGAAGTGTTTTTGGCTCTTTTGATCAGCTGTTTGGATTCTTTTAGCTACCTTGCTTTTGGATAACATTGTTTTTTATGGTCTTTGCTATAGTCTAGAATAGTCTCTGCCAAAAATCTCAGTTGGGAGACATGGATCACCACCTAGATTGCATTTATACAACCGTATAATGAAAATTATATGTATTATTCAGATTATACATTGTTTTTTTTGTTAATATGTTGTAAACGGTATTAGAATAAAAAATCATTGGTGAAGGTTTCTTTGATCGAAGAAACCTTCAATCAAAGAACCATTTAATATATATGCCTCTTTGATTGAAGGAGCACATTGCATCTTTCGTCTTAATAGAGATAGAGAAGATAGAGAAAGTAGGTATAATTGCATAATTAAGTTTTATTTTTTACTTCTTTTTTCTAATTCGTGTTGTTCTAGAGGTTCACCTCGCACACATAATTAGTTTGCAGGTGCGTAGGCCTATTCCAAGGTTGTGTCATAGTCACACTCTTGGAATAGATAGGACATTAGAGCCTTGTCTTGTGGTTGTGTAGACCAATCGGCCACACTCCAGAGAGAGCCATAGGGAGTGTAGAATCCCACTCGTGCTGTGTAGAAGTTCCTTCCTCGCACTTCAAAGATGGGGTAGGGCTTTTTCACTTCGTGTTGTGTATGGGAATACTCACACTTCAGAAGTTGGAAAAATATACAAACATATCTAGAATTTTGCTATCCAATATAGTTTACTTTACATGCTAGCAACATACCTAAACTATAGTATAAATAAAGTATATACATTGCCACATTTGAAGAGTGAAGAGCTAAGTTTAACTTTCTCTTCATCTACAAATGTATCAATGTTTATATTTTGTTTGCACTATTGTTTATGCTTTTGTTTTACGTATTCAACTCACCGAAGCAATAGTAACAAATAGTGAGTGCTAAGTTGAAGCTTTGCTACTCTTTTCATCACTCTCTGGTACTTACAATAGGTGAGTAAAGATATACTCTCTACATGTAACTTATAACTATGACAAATAGCCTTTTTCAAGATATGATAATTAATGGTTGATTGTTGCGTTGTGTTAGAGATTTTCTCACACTTCAATAGTGATAAGATTGATTATTTAAATTTTCAATCAACTCAATAATAGTGACCACTCTTGTGTTAGAGATATTAGCTCTCACAGTTGGGCTATTGGTGCATATTGTACACTTTTTGTAGTCTAATAGACTACTTTCATGTGACTTAAACTTCTAGTGATCTGTCTTTAGTAGTGTCTATGCTTGTATTAGAGTTTTTAACTCACATAGTTGGACTACTATTTCATAACATTAACTTTTAGGCTTCTTTTTTCTAAATTGGATGTACATTTCTTCATTTATTGATAACAAAATCTTATTCCAAAATAATAACCATTAAAAATTGTATATATTTCATTTGTTGCAACAAATTGTTCACTTTAAATCTTTCTAATTGTTGATATTAAACACTTTCATATTTCAGCATGTTTGAAATTTGAATTATTCTCTTGGTGTTAATATATCATTGTTTATTTTAATAGCCATGCCAAAGACAAAGCTATCACGAGCACCTTGAAAAATCATCACTAAACCTATTGTTTGCTACCTATATGGTGTGGAAGAGAAGCAGTTATCGATATTTTGAAACTGCAGAGCCTTCTAGCTTCAATGATTTTGTAACACTCCCCATGGCCAATTCTTATCTTCAGATGTTAGAACGACGGCTATGTGGAGCAGTGTGGATACAAGCATGTCACTCGGGGATGGAAGCAATCTTGCCATCAAAGAGTTTTTGTAGACATCTGATAGTATAGAGTGCTTTCAAGACAATATCTTGCACCTTGTCAATGATCTACTACAAACATTGAAGTTCTTGCATCACCATGATATTTTGCAAAATGACCTTCACCCTTGCAGTGTTATGTTCCATTTTGCTGACAAAGGTGTATATTGCGGCATTACAGAGATTGGGGTACTTCTAGCTAATTCCCAACTACGAAGACATTTCCAAAGATAACAGATTTGTCTTTGGAATGTTGAAACAATCACCTTTGAGGATACCCTTGGACACCCTCGAGTGTATCTCCACCAATCCTCCTCCTTTTTCTAAAGCCATGGATGTATATTCTCTGTGTTGGGTTATGAAATGCATACATAATTGCATGCCAGCGCCAAAGTGATCCAGAGCAAAGAGACTTTGTAAAAAAAATACATAGAACTCTTGATTTAGGCAAAGATGAAAATCCCCAAAATTGACCTTCAGCTTTTGATTTATCTCTTTGTATCAAGGGAACCCGCAGAGTTGGCATAAATGTTGTATCTTCTTCTGGTCTTCAACCAAATGATGAATGATTATAAACAACTTTTTCTGGGTTGAAATTGTCATTGTATTGTAATTCAGTGTTAATTTAAGTATCACATCACGATTCAAGTTACAATTTAATGTTTTTAATTTTAAACTTTCATTATATCATTGAAATTGGTTTAACTGAAATTTGTGTCATTGTCTATATATTGATTTCTCAATTTCAATTTGCAAAAGAGTTGCATTGGTTATATGGTTGTTGGATTTTGGTATTTTGTTTGTAGATATGACTAAAGACCTTGATTATGACGAGGCACAATGAATTATTAGCGCGTAGCAAATTTGATGTGGACAATCAGACTTATCAATTATTTCCAGCATTCAAGAGGATGAATCAAACCTAGAGGGCAAACCCTTGAGTCACAAACAATGAAAAGACTTATGTCCAAACCACTTCAATGTTTGGAATACACTTTTCAAACCAAGTTTCCACGCAAAGGGAACTTCACCAATAAAGCTCTCTTACTTGCAACATGTGGGCTTAGTTCGAGTTCTTCTCCAACAATTTATCTGGCAACAACGAGCTATCCGCAATAATAATCGGATAACCATATACTCATTCAACAGTGCTATGCACATTATATATTGGGCAAGAGAGTCAATTGGGATGATAAACCTCCTAACGCAGGCGTTTGGCTTGGTCGTAATGTTGACAAGGTTTTAGTGCAAAACGAGCAAAGATCCTAGCCATCACGAAAGCGTCCTGCTGTTCTTCTACCAAAGGAGCATGAAATCATTGTGGAGATGTACATTCTTGACCTGTTCTAATGAAAGGCTTTCTGCTACTGTGCGCTTCCCCCCTCGCCATCACTGACCCTCCCCCCCTCACGTAGCTTTGCCCTTGCCCTACAGCACGCACCCTCGCACCTGCCTCCCTCTCGTCCTTTGTCCTCGCGCGCCAGTCCGCTCCCCCTCCATCCCACTGCCTCAGCCTATCCTCGTGTGCCAGCCCACTCCCCCTCCATCCTACTACATCAGCCTGCCCTCGCACGCCAGCCCACTCCCCCCCCATCCCACTACCGTAGCCCGTTTCCGCCTTGTCCGCCTCCCCTCAGCCTGTAGCCCTCTTAGCCTACCTGTCGTAGCCCTCCATCTACACACACACCCCCTTTTGTGCACCTTTAGCCCCCCCACCCCCCCCCCCCCCCCCCCCCCTCCCCCACCCCCCGAAGGTCTCACTTGTTCAGCCCTGCAGTGGAGTTCTCGTTGGGACCTTACTCGCCGAGCTCTCAAGTGTTTGTCTTCACTCCCTCCCCTTTCCTACACAGCAACATACACAAATGGAGGCTCATGCTCCACCCCATAGGGACTCCTTAGAAGTCCCCTCGCTTGACCCTCCAAATCCCACCATCCGACTTGCTCTTTCATCGACAGAGCAAGCGAGCCTCACAGCAGAGGTGGAGCGCCTCCAGGCGACCTCCATCATCTACAAGATTCTTGGCACCATACCCAACAGAGGAGAGCTACGTGATCTTCTCCAGGCCCACCTTCTTGCAGAGGTGGGCAAGATCTTGGACGTTCAGATCCTCGGACAAGGCTACTATCAAATCGAGTTTGAGACCTCCGAGATGGCGTCCAAGGTGATTGCCATGAGCCCCTTGACCATCCGAGCAGTTCGAGCCCACTTTTGATAGTGGAGACATGGTTTTGACCCTGCTTCAAATGTTTTGGTAGAGGAGGAATACATTCCCATCTCCGTCTGTTTCCTGGTTTGCGAAGGGAGTACCTACCACTTTTTTCCAGGATAGGATTAGCGATTGGGACTGTCTTGGAGACACCTCGCACGGCAGCCTCAGTAGCTGCCAAGGAGACTGGCATTCCCTCAGTTTGCATTCTGGTTAGGGACACTCACACTCTCCCGAAGGTCATCCTACTTTCTCGGGTGAGTGGGGGTTGGTTTAGACAGAGCGTGGAGCATTCAGGCCTCCCAAATCAGTGCTTCATTTGTTGACAAATGGGCCATCTTGCGAAGGCCTGTCCACGGAGGAGGCCCCAACCTACACCACAGGCCCATCCCCAACCTTCAAGGGATAGCCATCAGCCACATGTAGAGACACAATGCACACAGGTAGAGCCACCCTCCAAGCTTGGAGCTCCAGCGGAGGAAGGATGGCACAACAAGTTCATGGTCAACGATGGCAGGGGCCACAGCGACAGCGTGGCACTTAGAGTGGTCCTCAGATGCCTGCCCAGGAGTAGTGGGTTCCCATGAGGAACTGATTCGGTCCTCTTGAGTAGGACGAGGTCCTTGTTCCAGCCTCCCCTCCTCCCGAGTTCCCCCCCTCCTCATCGCCCCCCCGCCTCCTACTCCCGCCGCCTCTCCTCCTTGCCCCTCTACCTTTGCTGACCCCTCGCCCCTCGTAAGCCAAGGTGAAACTCTTGCAGGCTTGAGGTTGAAGGTGTTAGAGATTGAGACATAGCTCGATGCCACCAGAAGAGAGCTTACACTAGCTCAAAGCAAGCTTTCAAAGTACAATGAGAAGTTTGGTCCCCTTGCAGAAGATGATGTTAGAGCTGTCATAGGCAATCTTGACACATTTTTGACTACACTGACCAACTCTGCATCTCTTGACATTGATGAATTTCTCTTAAATGATATTTTGGCAAATCTCACTCAGCATGCTGAGTTGTGAAAGCTATACATTCTATTGTTGTATTCCTCCAAGCCAAATTTTTGTAATCATTTAACATAATCAACTCTAATATTAAATGCTTTTGTCTCTTTTCCATCGTGGTTATAAATTCCATACAAAAAAGTATAAATAAAAGTAATTGACAATCATATGGCACAAAGTGACATGGTGAAAAGAGAGAGATCATAAGATATGGCCAACAAACTCAAGTTGATTACAAGTACGTTGTACCAAAGGTGTTTTTAAACAATGTCGTCTCACAATCAAACACTGGAACCATTTCATCAACTTCTTCCATGTCTGGACATTCTAAAGCCACCTCCCACTCTGACTCACCGTCACTTTGCACCTCAGTAGCAACTGCCTCATGGGTTTGCTTTATACCAAAACAATGTTTAGCTTCTCTCATCGCAATGTTGGTTGGAGCATGCAACAATCACATATTACAAAACACATATACCAGAGCTTCAACTCGTTTCGATTTTAATCTATTTCTCTTCTTAGTATGTAAGAAGTCAAATGCAAACCAACTTCTTTCATTAGCTACCACTTGAAGTAGCAATCGATAATACTCTAATAGCTACGTGTTGCAGTTCTATCTTTTCTCCACCATATTCTTTCCACCACATAGGTGCACTAACTTTTTGATCGCGTCAATGTGCCAAGGATCACCAAACATACAAACCCTATTGGCATAGTAAACACGTTGATGAAGTGCATCTTTCCCCTCATCCGACCCTAAGAGCTACATGCACATAGCTTCAAAACCATGCATCACTTCTGAATTGGAGGATTGTTCATGGAGCTGGAATTTTGGATCCAAAGCGAATGCTGGACTGTGTTATGGTGTGTGCATTGCGCCCATCAAGATTTTGTGCATGAAACTAAAAATATTTATCTGTACCAGTGTATCCTTGAAAGACTTTGATCTTTTCAATGGCTTCTGACATATATCAATATACCTCCAAAGACAAAAGAGTCTTATCCACCGAGTGCAGCACGTCCACAGAGGTTTTTAATAACATTGACAACTTTTTCGACATTTCTCCAGAACAGACGAGAATTGGCGAATTGATGAACCTTTAATGCTATAGCTTGGTAGCTGCCATACATCCCATCACCTGTCGGCAGCTATCTCCACCAGCGCATGTCATGTTGACAATAGTAGCAGACCGAGTCACACAAAAGATATGTAATGCCTTGTTAGGCGACTTGGTTCTGAACAAAGCATATGAAAATCGATGCTCTCTAATGAACTTTAATATTGTATTTGTTTCCAACAAAGTAGTCTTTATTTTTCACATTTGCCAATGTCTTCCAGAAGCAGATTGATAGTATGTGCACCACATGGTACCCATGTTAATTCCAATACTTTGCTTGAATTGCAAGACCTGCACCTTTGTAATTTGCAGCATTGTCGATGATGATGGTTGTTACACTTTTTGGCCCTCCAGCTTTTAATATAGCACGTTCATAGATCTTTGAAAGGAAGGGAATGATTTTTTCCTTCAAGGATGTGTCAATGGCTTCCAAAAATACTAACCCTCGGGGACAAATCAACATCACATTGATTAAAGTTTTTTTTTGACAATTGGTCCATCCATCCAAAGCTATAGTACATCCAAAAGTAGGAATATATTCCAACGCTGCATGTTTGAGCGTGCTTTCTACCTCATCTTTGACTTTGTCAACATACTCTGTGCGTATTTAATTATAATCTAGCATCACAAATCCTTTTTTGGCAGTGCTCATCAATACATAGTTAAAGATAGGGTTCCACACTACATTGAATGGAATACCACATGCGGGAAATGCTTGTGTCGACTTCAAATGCAACATGTATAACCACTGTTTATCAAAAGCTTGATGGAGTGTTTGATCCATAGATAACCCTCTTCCAGTACCATCGGTACAATTTCTCTTTGAATTGAATGCATTACTAGATAAACCTACATCGAAGGATGGTGTATCGTGCACTCCACTCTAAAAACAAGGATTAAAGGAGTTTTGCTCTCTATTCTTAGCCTCCATCGGATTCCTCTCCTCATTCATAAAATAGGTTCTTCTTCATCCATTGAATCTGCTCTTCCCATAGTACGACCTTTTTCTTATCCCTTTACTTTTTCCCTGAAGGACAACCTTTAATTTTTGTACATAATCCGGAAATATTTTATATATGTCTCGTGGAGGCAAGGTACTTCAATTGATCCTCGTAGCATTGCCACTAAACACATGGTGATAAGACTTGCACTTCAATTGAGATGCAGTTCATCTTGGAAATATTTCATGCACATACATCCACTCATGACACAAATCGTGATGCACAAAATAGATTTGTAAAAACTAGACAATTGTAATTTGTAAATCATTTTTATTAATCACATGTGCAATATATAATTTATTAATTGATTATGCCAAAAAATTACATATTCAATCGTATCCAGCAACAATGTTTCATTGTATGTACATATCCAAAAATAGAATTTAATTCATTGTTTAGGTATCTGGAATAAATTTTCAGAATTGTACACTAGATAATATTTTGTTGCATCGAATCATCTCGAAGTGTGAGCTAATACTCTAACTCATCTCACGATGGTCATTGGTTACCAACGATCAATTTTGGATTGTAGCTACGTTATCATGATTTTTTACAAATCATATTGTTAAAAAAATCATAAAATCTTATATCTAATCAACCCAAATGATTTACTTATATTAAACTAATCATTTAATGTGGGAGAATAAACGGGAACAAGGGCTAGAATATAGACATGTGTTTATGGGTCTATCTCAACACGGGGCCAGAGTCAAAGGGTTCAAATGATGAGAAATGGAATGTCAAAGAGCAATGCTAGAATGAAGCTTTAAAATCTTAGGGTTAGTTTCATTAAATACCTCCAAAGGTTAGTGTAAAAGTCCTTAGATCTTAGGTTAAAGTTAGGCATATGCTTGAGGTGCTTGATAATTAAAAATTGCATGAGATTCTTGATAACTAAGGTGCAACTTAAGCTAGGCATGTTCTTGAAGGTCCAAGTCAATCCTACAAGGAGGGGGCAAGCCCTTGAGGCTAGGGGAATGCTAGAGAGAGAGGCCATACTCTTACTAACCCTATGCTTGATGAGACTAGGTGTTTAAGCAAGTAGGGGGGCAAGTTTCTTGGGCTTTAAATATGAAACCCTACACAAGAGAGGGCGATCCATGCAAGTAGGAGAGGTGGTTGAATGACTTCTCTCTCTCCCAAAGGGCACCCCTTTCTTAAGAGGAAAAAGGGACACATGCCAAGCCCTAGCTAGGTTGCCCTCAAGGAGTGTCCAAAATCTATTGGTTGATCCTTAGAGAGGTCCAATGAGGATTTAGCTAATTAAAAAATTGATTAGGCAGTTATCAAGCCCTCTCTCTCAAAGAGAAAAGGAGAACACTTGTCCAAAGACTACGTCTACTGCTTGACTTGACCCAGGCTTGTGATTGGCTAGGCTTGAGAGAGCCAATGAGCACAAAGCATGAGCTAGAATGAGGGGTCGACCGAAGAAACTAGGGGGGTTTCTTGCAAGGTATACTCTCCCACACACACACACACACACACACACACACACACACACACACTCTCTCTCTCTCTCTCTCTCTCTCTCTCTCTCTCTCTCTCTCTCTCTCTCTCTCTCTCTCTCTCTCTCTCTCTCTCTCTCATTGTGTGAAGTGCAAAGCGCAAGAGCTCCATCGCCTTCTCCAAGCTTGTTGAGAAGTTGAGAGCTTGCACTAACACTCTTGGCTATGAATGCAAATCCAACCAAGAACAATGCTTAAGCATCTTCTTCATCATTATTATGCTATTATGCTATGCTATGCAAGAAGAGTGATGACAAGTGAGGAACTATCTCTTTCTTGTATGTTACTTCTTCTTCCTCTTCCCTACCCTCATTCCTCGCTAGCTCTCTCCACCTTCGAGGGTGTTTGAGGCCTTGGGATTGAGGCCAAGGAAGGGTTTTTTTTTTTACAAGATTATGTTATGCTCATGACGCATGAAGCTTTCCATCTTCATTGCATCACCTAGGTCACAAGGAACACAAAGATTGTATTGTACCAAGTCTCTCTTGATGGGAGAATTTATAATACAAAAGTCTATTGGAGGGGGGACCGCCGGCTCCACATAAATCTCATCCTCAATTGTTGTCAAGTTCTCTAACTCTCTCTCTTGAAAAATTATTGTTCATGCCAAGTTAATTAAATATATGATTATGTTGCTACCACTTATTAAGTTCACACTCTATGTTCTCAAAGTAGTCTAATGAAAATGCTCACTCTAATTCTCTAATTCTACTCTCAAAGTTCTTAGGCCATTTCCATTACATTGGTTATCTAAGCTATTGGTTTCTCTTTTCTTGCTTAAGAAGAGAGGTCCTTGAGTTTTCCATGAAAGGTTGGACATGTTCATTGCAATAGGGTAAGTGGGACAGGGATCTATTATCTTGGTTGAGAAGGACCTAGTTCAAGGTACATCGTTGGGAACTATAGTCTTAATAATGGAGTATCTCAGGCTTGCCTTTGGCTTAACCATTATTGAGCTACGAGCAAGCTCAACAGGAACCATAATCAACCGAGCAATGTTACGCCCTCTCCACTAGTCTTTGCAATCAACAGACTCTAAACCATGGGTGTGGCTGCTTGAGAACTAATTTTCAAAGGTAAAGAAGAGTTGCGACTAAGGTTTTTGAGGGTACCAAAGCACAAAGTAATCTGTACATAAGTTTAATTAGCATGGACGACAATAACCAAGAGAGTAGAATGATCATTGATAACTTTGATTTTTCATATGAAGGTGCTAATGATGATGCCCCCATGTTTGTTAATTACCTTGTTACTAGGTTGCAACAACCTATGGGCAACCCTGCTTTGCAAGCCAAAGTTACTCCGAAACTTTGTGCTTATGGAATTTCCCTTCCTCTCCAAGAGGGAGAGAGAGCTTAGGAGTCCTCTTGATGAGATACCCAAAAGAAGACTCTCTCCCATAAGAGAGGAGGAATCCAAAGAACGAGAAAGAATCAAATACCTAAGTTCCTTTGAAGATGGCGGTCTAGACGGTCGCCAACTCCTCCCAAGAGGAAACGGTCAACCCATAGTCCTTCTCCTCGTCACTCCAAAAGGGAAGAGAGGAAACAAAGGAATAAAATGGAAATAAAGAGGTCACCCTCTTCTCCTTCTTCTTTACCTTCCTCCTCATCCGATTTGAAAGCAATAGATATTCTCCTACAGAATACAAGAGGAGAGGACATCGCAAATCCTACCCTGCATCGAAAACGTCCCAAAAGCTCAAGAAATTCAAAGAGGAAGGAAAGAGTATCTCTTTTCTCACTTATGATGGCACTTTTGATGCTACTACTAACAAAGTATTGGCCTTCATCCAAGAATTTAATGTGGCCTTTGGAGACGAGGGCTTCATGGAGTCCGCTAAGCTACGTCATGTAGCTATGCACTTCCAAAAATCTGCTCGTTAATTGTGTTCTAGACTTCGTGGCAATGGCAAAGCCCCAAAGACATGGAAAAATCTACGATTTTTCATCATGAAGCAATGCCTTGCAAGCAATGCAAAGAAAAAAGTGCTTACCAAATGGTGGAGTTTGAAGTTTCTTTCCAACAAATCTATCCACAAATATGTGGACAAGTTTTTAAATTTACATCTCAAGGCTACTGTCTTTCAAAAGATAGAATTTGCCAAGCAAAAGCAACAATTTTATGCGAAATTACCTAAAGAAATGGCCAAAACTCTCAACAACCTGGTTCTATCACCAAAGTAATCCACCACACTATGGTTGCTTCACGCATCAATTTCCAACAAGGGGCTAAAAGGAATGCCAAGCCCATGGAAAGCAAAGACAAAAATGATGCTAAGGGGAAAAACAATATCCAAAATTCTTCCCAAGGCAATTCCAACAACAACAACAAAAAAAATCAGTCCAAGGAGAACGGAGTTTACAAAGGTAAAAGTAACTCTTTCTTGAAGAACTAGAAGCTTTTTGTAAGGACCACAAATGCTTCAAGTGCAGGGATCAAGGACATGACTACCATTCTTGCCCCAAAAGAAATGCCCGCAATGAGACTCCTAGAGCTTCAACAATAAACTCCAAAAGAAGATGCTCATTGCAAAGGTTCACCTCTCCCCTATGCTTGGGGAAAGGTAAGGGGGCATGATGCCTTCATCATGTTTGACCCTAGCTCTACTCACAACTTCATATCGATGGAGTTGTCCACTAAGTTGGGCATTCAATCTTTCAAGATGGGAGATACTGTAACTGCCAATGGAGATTTCAAGGGACAACAAACCTTCGTTACTCCCTTGATTGGAAAGTTGAGGCTTCGTGTCCAAATCTACGTCAACAAAGAAGACTTTTTCATCTCTCCTCTCCAACATGAGGATGTTATCCTAGGGGCACCATGGTTCAACCGCATGGCTGCCAACATGAATTCACCTGCTTTTGATAAGTTAATGAAAAGCCCAGTTTTTGCATACATGATTTTTTTCAAAGAGTCTTTAAACAATGCTAATGTTTTAACAAAGCAAAGTGCTAGTAATCAAGAAGAATTAGACTTGTCTAATTTTCTAAATCGATTCCAAGATGTGTTTATCGATGATATCCCTATGGACTTACCTCCAAAACGAGGGGATATCGATGATATCTATGATATCCCTATCGATAGGGATATCGATGATATCCCTATGGACTTACCTCCAAAATGAGGAGATGATGACCATCCAATTGAGCTCCTACTAGGAATCTCACCACCTAACAAGACTCCTTATCCAGTTTCCCAAGCCCAACAAGAGAAGGAGATCATGAGGCAAGTACAAGAAGTGGTAGACAAAGGGATGGTGAGGCCTAGCCCTCTCCCTTTTGTTCTCCAGTCCTTTTAGTGCAAAAGAAAGATGGTACATACCGCATGTGTGTGGACTATCGAGCGCTAAACCATATCACTATCAAAACAAATCTCCCATACCGGGGGTAGGAGATTTGTTTGATAAGCTATAAGGTTTGACCTACTTCAGGAGGATTGACCTTAAAAGTGGCTAACATCAAATAAGGATAGCGAATGAAGATATCCTAAGGACCGCGTTCCGTACAACATTTGGTCTTTATGGATATCTAGTCATGCATTTTGGCTTGACTAATGCACTGGCCACATTCAATCGTTTGATGGAGAAACTATTTAGACCCTACTGCAAGTTCACTGTTGATGATATCATCATCTACTCCAAGTAATTTTTCAAGCTTTAAGGGAGAACAAGCTTTTTATTAATCAAAAGAAGAGCAAATTTTTCCTTCAAGAGATTCAATACTTAGGTCATATCATCTCTCAGGATGGTATCCGTATGGATCCATCAAAGTTGGAGGTAATACAAGCATGGCCTAATTCAAGGAATCTACATGAGCTACGAAGCTTTCTTGGTATGTGTGCATACTACAAATGTTCGTAGCCAAATTCTGTCAAATAGTAGGACCATTACATGACTTAACAAAGAAGAACGTTAAATACTCATGGATTGCTAAGGGGCAAAATGCTTTTGACAAGCTCAAAGAGAAGCTTACCTCCCAACCAATCCTTATGCTTCTAGATCTCTCAAATCCATTTGAGGTCCAATGTGATGCTTGTGGTGATTGCCTTGGAGAAGTCTTGCTTCAAGAAGGGCATGCCATAGCATATGAGAGCCGGAGGCTCAATGCCGATGAACGGGTCTTGGGCATATATGAAAAAGAGATTTTAATAGCTGTTCTACATGCCCTAGAAACATGGAAGCACTATCTATTGGGGACTCCATTTATTTTGCAAAAAGGACCACCAAAGTCTCAATTACTTCATGACGCAAACCAAACTTTCCAACAAAAAAATGAGGTGGAAAAATTTTATTTTGCAATTTTATTTTCGTATTGCTCACATTGCTGGTAAGCATAATCAAGTGGCCGATGATGCACTTTCACAATGACCAAGAGTTAATGCGGTGTCTATAGAAACTCACAATGATCTATCTTCTATGACAAACGAGTATGCTATTGACCCCGACTTTAGAGACATAATGTCAGCCCTTGCATTGAAGAAGAAAGAAGAACCATTCACCTTTGCAAGATAGTTATCTTCTCCATGGAAATAGGCTATGTGTTACCCACTCCCTTCGTGAGAAAGTCATGTATGAATCCCATGCTCCCCCCTATGCGGGGCATAGAGGCATTCAACCTACTCTTCTAGGAGTAGAGATGTACTTCTATTGGCCTACCATGAAAGTAGACTTACAAGAGTATGTTTCAAAATGTGTGGTATGCCAAAAGACCAAGTATGATACAGGGAAGCAACCTAGATTACTCCAGCCATTGTCAATCCCTAATTCACCATGGGCGAGTATAATCATGGATTTTATCTTTAGACTACCCAGGTCTATCCATGGGAATATGGGAATATGGACAAACGGTTGACAAGTTTTTATCAAGCAAGCACACTTTATTCCTGTCAAAAAGACTATTAAGGCACACCAAGTGGCAACCATCTTCATATGTGGGATGTGTGTCTAACCTCACTATCCTATCTTATTGCAATTTTAGCGAGAACCACGATTAAATTGTCAATCCATGGGATGAAGCTGACTCGACTAGTGCATAGAGGCTACAAGAGGTTGTCAATCTCTTGGAAAAAAACTAACAACTCGCATCTAACTCAAGCTACACTCAACTGGCTGAAATCACCAAAAGCCAATCGCTCATCGGCAAACAAATCACATCCGTTATAGCATCAAATGACATCCAAACGTAATGAAACTTCTAGGACATGTTTATACGACCTAATCTCACATGCTTATGGTCTCAAACCCCACTTTAGGTCAAGTGCCAAAATCGTGATTATTAACAGCAATGGATTTTTGACCTAGTCGTTTTCAACCCAGAATGCACCAAATGCTTATTAATGATGTCCCAATCCCCTACCTATGCTTAGTTTTTTATTTTGAAGTGTAAATTCCTACTTATGATAAAATTAGGCCGCGAGTTAGCGACGCCAAAAGCTATGAAATACTGTGATGTGTTTATGTCAATGCGTAGAGCTCTTACCTGCGATTGCAATGCAACAAACACGACTGCAATGTGACAAACCAGAGAGGGAGTAGGAAGCGTGAGAAGGAGAGAAGTGAGTGCCGTTAGCTCACGCTGTGTATTTCATTATCCAAAACTTACAAATAACTTACAGAAATTGGCTTTTATACCTTAGCCAAGTTTTTTGGTGATCAAAACTAATAATCTAGGAGCTCTAACTAAAGATAGATAGTGACAGGTTGATACAATCTGGAAGCTTGTAGCCCCGGCCCATCAATTACAAGGTTTATCCAAAAAAATAGGAGTTACAATATTCCCGATTTATCAATAGTAATAAGTGTTTTACAATGAGAGCTCCAAAAAATGGTATTCGTGGTATCTGTGTTAGCTTGCTACTAACATTCCCCCCCTCCTCGCCTGTGTCGTCCCTTGATACAGCTTTATGGACTGAAGTAGTCTTTGGGTTGACGGTTGGCAAGGCGGTCTCTAAGTGCATTTAGTGCCTTTGGGTATCTAATCTTCCTCTCTTTATCTGACACTTGCAAGAATTGCATGGTGACTTTATTTTTCAGCTCCACTGTTGAGTAGCCTACAAAGCGTGATGTCAAGTTGTTGATCACTGGCCCAAATATTTTCGTTCACCAAGTGAAGAACCCTGTGTAGAATGCTTCCTCAAACGCTAGCATATTGTGAGAAGGTAAAAACATGCATCTGGCGTAGAAGCCATAGAGGAATTCTTTGTAAGGTTGACCAATAAGGTCATAGCACAACCCTTTGCGAGGAATGACATCCATGAGGTGCCTGCTTGCTTTGGATCATGGAATACTTCGATGCAGGTGAACATCATTCGAGAGAATTTTTATAACAATGCACATGATAAATGTAGTAGACTTTTGAAGAAGGACATGGCGCCCGTTAGGGTTTTCACCATGTACTCTTTCGTCGGTGGTCCATTTGTTGGAGCAGGCAATCTAGAGTAATTCAGCCAAGTTGGCCGCTTCTTTACTAGTGCCTCATGTGCTTGCCAAGTCCTTACTATTGGTACAGGATAGAAAGTAGGATCCTTCTGCAGGGCCGCAGGTGCTCTTGTAAACAGAATCAAGTACCTTGGATTCTTGTTCAACCAGCTCAGCCTCCACTTTGGGTGGTCTTGATCTGCACCCTTGACTTGCATGTCGGTGTAAACCCCTTCTTTAACTTGTAGCAGCTCCACTTTAATCAGAGGGTAGGGCAGGGATTGTTGGTGCCATTGCGTATTGATTTGATTGGGAGTGAGTTGTGTAACGTTGATGGAGTGAAGAACTCTCAGCTCCCAATCATTGCTGCCTTCCACTGCTCATCTACCTCTTGTGTAATTTTTTCCTTTAGTGCATCTTCCTCAGCCTTTGAGAGTTGGACCATTGACACTATGTCTCGGGGCAGTCACTTATCAAAAGACCCCTATATCACGTGCATTTAAGAGGTAATTAATAATACCCCAATATACATACTATACTTACACTGTGAGCCTATTTAAAAAACCCCCACCTTGATCGTGTTGTGCTGCTCCTTGTTCAGTTGTTTCCTCTGCTTGCTTTTGTTGTTCTGCCACCTCTTTCGCTTTTCTGACCGCTTCTTGGGATTCCTTCAGCTTTAAGGCTTATGCTTCTTGATACATCTTTTTTAGGGATTTCGTGGGATCTTCAGCCTACTTCCTGGTATGATGCTTGGTTCTTCGTCCTTTCAGCTCAATGGGTATCCACTTTGCTGGGTCCTTGCCTTATGCTTAGCGGCTGCATTCGTAAGATTGCTTCTCTCTTTCAATTCTGGCTTGCTTTTGTGCAGGTTCCTCTTGGTGTGCTGTCATGGCTTTTCTCTTCATTTCTTCCTACCGTGCTCTCTTTTCCTCGTTATCCAAGCTTTCAGTACTGTGTCTTTCTGGTGAGCATTCAGTAGACTGTTCATTTGACTTATATGATCTCTTGGTAGATCTTGTAGCTCGAGAAGAAGGTTGTGCTGACACTATCCAAGTGTTCTGATCTGGGGCAGGCGGCAACTTGTCGGCCATGCCGATAGCATGGTACGCAATCGTGGTCAGAACCTTTGGTGCACCCAGATATGTGATTTTCCCTTCTTTCTTTGTCCCTTTCAATGTGAACAAAACATATTGTGCATAGTCAATTGGTTGCCTGGTTGTTGATTTGAGAACTTGTGTAAAGGTCGTGGCAACTGCATGATTTGGAGAGTCGTGTACCTAGCGGTCTTTTAGCAAGGAAGTGGAAATGCTGATGGTACAACCTTGCGGGCTCTTCCACCTGTTTGTGGATGAGGTCGGTAAATGTCACAGCGGTGGTTTCCTTGGTGAAAGTACCTGCCGTCTTTCTATCTCTTGCCCTCATTGTCATTCCTTCTGGTAGCAGTCTAAGTGCTTGTGCCACTATCTCCTTGGTAATCAATACTTCAACCTTATTCCCTTGTGGGTCAGAGATTTGAGTGGTTCCATCTTCTTTGATCGTGGACAAAAGCTCATAACCCTTTTGGAAGTCCACTCCACAAGGCTCTTGTTCATAGAAATCTACGAGTCATAGCCTTCAGTTGGCTTCTTTGGCTAGAAGTTGCAATTCTACCTGATGTCCTTCCTCGCTCTTGAATCTTCCAGTGAACATTGTGGTGTTGTGCTCTTCAAGCTGTTCCTTTGAGCGATAGGTCGCTTTTGCATTCTTGACTGAATCGGGGTCTAGTTGATATACTGGTAGCTTTTGCAACTTTTCATTTTGGTTGAACTTCTTTTTGGCCTTCTCTGCTCCTTGCATGGCTCCTGTTGAGTGAATAGAGTGTCAAAGTTAGTAAATTTGGCAGACTTTCTCTGAAATGTCCTTCAGTCTGAAATGCTGACAAATTGAGTCCAATTTGCTTCAAATCAATTTTTGAACATGCATAGATGCATAAAAACATGTAAGGAAGAAAATTATAAAGTCCAAACAAAAAATTGCAACAAAAGTAAATAAACGTGATTATTTATAGTTGAGTAATTTTTCAACTTTTTGCAAACTTGGCATTATAAGCTTGAAGTCTATACCAAATAGATACTCTGAGTGAGATATGGGCTCATTTGGATGCATAGGATGAAAATGGTGCCAGATTTAGTCTTTAGGTCTCTGAAACAGTAGATGTAAAGAGATTTTGAGATTCTGAGCTCCAAATTTGTTCAAACTTGGATAGTGGGCTTAGCACATCATATACTTTAGATGTATGATGGCAAAATTGCAAATTTCTACCATTTTGGCCAAAAAGTAAATAATCGCGATTATTAACTTTTCTACCAAAATAAATTCTTTTGGGTACAACTTGGTTCTAGGCATTGTATAGACCTTGTTATGTGATATGAGGTGATTTGGATCAAAAATGTGGCTCATAACTCAGAAATTGGCTTGCAAAGACTTCTTTACGTTTTTTTGGCAATTTTCCAAGTTATATGTGATCATTTTGGCTCATACTTGAATTTTGGCATGCAATAGGTGTGTACAAATGATATGTGAGGTGATGATGCAACTTTCAAGCCAAATTAGTGCAAAAGTAAATAATCCTGATTATTTACAGCAGTCACATTTTTCTTGCAAAACTTAAAATTTTTGACCTAAACACATTCTATACACTTAAAACAAGTCCTAAATTGAATTTGGTAAAGTTTGGTCTTGCCGACATTACTTTTTGCTTTGTCGACTCTGAAATCACCGATTTCTGTGACTACACTGTCTGTTGAGCTGGTCAGTCACTTTTAAGGCTATGGACTTGTCCGCAACGTAGTCGTGAAGCAACTCATCCAATTTTGGCCCATTTGGTTGACCTCGTATATCAAATTTGACGCTTTGTAGCCTTCGAGCCATTTTTTGCTTTTCGAGGGCTTTACTTGATTGATTTCACGAAACCAATCATATACATTGTATGTAGACCTCGTATGCAAGCTGTCTGTGGAGTCAGAACCCAATTCTAGCATCTGCCAAAAACCTAGCTTTTCTACTTGGGACTCCCTCGACCCTTGCCGAATGGTCAACTAGTGATATAGAAGTGTTCTATTATGTTGGGGCATGCTACAGTTCAAATCTCATCCGATTTGGTTGAACTGGTAGGCCGCTATGGTCGATTTTTGGTCATAGGTCTTCGTGCACTACTCGGACTAGGGTTTTTTCAAGGGGTTTAGACTAGCTACCGGCCGTACAAAATGGATCATTGATGAGTAAAGAACTTACTCCTCATGTCTCATGTGAGATGGTGCTAAAAACGGACAATTGTAGACTTCGAAAAGTACGCACGAAGAAGTCGAAATGCTCTCTCTCAAAGGCAACAAGTGGAAATGAGGTGATTTTAACCTACCTTGGGTATCTATACTCGGACTTCCCGAACCAATTTTTCCCAGATTCCCTTGTTAATCCTACTAGGCCGTGAAATCTATGTTAGACTCAAAAATTTCCCCAATCGGATTCCTGTAGCTCATTCTACAAGAATTCTGCAAAAATTGAAATTTTTTGTGCTTGTCCGTCTTGTCTTTCTGATCAACATCGTGTCTTCAGTTTTTCCATCTAAGCTCTTGCTGTTTATTATTATTTTTTGACTTGCTTATTAAAAAAATCAAAGAAAATAACAAAATGCGCTAAAAAAGCAAAGTGAAAATCCAATAATTAAGAAGATCCATTCAAAAACATAACTTTATTGTTTTTTGTTGGATTTCTCCATTTTCAAAAGTCTCAATATCTAGAAAAATAACAAAAAATAACTTTTTTAATGATTTTTTGATAGTATATACACTATTTACACTCATCGGGGAGATATTATCAGTTAAATTTTCCCTGTTGATCATTTATAAGGGAATTATTAAGTAATTTTGCAAAAATCACACATTAATATCGAACTTTCTCCTCCCTCTTCAAACATTGCCCTTAATTACTTAGTACTCTTCCACCCCTCCTAGATGGCGTACTCCAGGACGATTGTGTGCATGGGTTAAACAATCATGTTTATGCATAGCCTTGTTGGCTCTACCATGCATTGAAGACCAATGCAGCTCAACTCATTATGATGTGCAGGAGTTGGGTCTTGAGTAATTAACTCAAGGGTTTCGGATGTCGAGGCTTTCTGATGTTGTCTTCCAAAGAGCAAATCTTGTAGCTTGTGTGCTCTTTGCTTAATTGTGCCATCAGGATGCTTTAGCACGCTGATTTCGTGATCTTTTGGTAGCACTTTTGACTATTGTTGAGCTTTTACTCACCATTGATATCTTTGTTTCTCTCGGTCAGAATGGTGTGGTTGAGGTTTCTGACACTTAACTCTCCCTTGATTGATTGGTTTTGTAGTTTGTGGAGAGGGTAAGTTCTCTAATGTCTTCCAAATCCATTTTATCTTAGGTTCCCTACTCAAAGATGCTCGTCTCTGTGTTTTGACCTTTGGAACCATCTTTGGTATTGTCGATGATGTTTTGGGCACCCAGATTTGAATCGGATTGTCCTAAGTTGTGCTTTCGGTACCCAACACCAACATTGGGAGTAGTCAACTTGAACGTGATAGTACATGGATGTTCATGTCCTCATCAGTTTGTATGCTTAACAGATGAACACATGAATGAGACAATGATCCTTGGAATTCCCTGGATGCAGACATACAAAGCAGTATGAAATTGGGATACAAATTAGCTCAAGCTATCACCTAAAGGCGGGCAACTCATTGTTCCAATTGCACCAAGCAAGGAGGAATGGAAAAACAATTCTCAGCAAAGCAAACCACAAAGTAAACAATCTTCTCCATGAAAGGTGCAAAGCTATGGCGGGTGCGAGTGACAAGGAGCCATGGAAGAGATGGCGTGCAGAAAAGAAGAATGAGAGAGAGAGAGAGAGAGAGAGAGAGAGAGAGGAAGTCGATACAGTAGGGAAAAAACAATACACTCTTTGATCTTTTGCTTGTAAAAATAACCTAGCCAAAAACTTCCATGCACCACTTGACTTGCCACTGAACCTACACTGCATGCTATAAGGGACTGTGCCCACAGGCTAAGACACCACTAAACCCGGGCTTGCATACAAAACAACCCCCCCCCTCAAGCCCAAACTATTGACAATGGACTTGAGACAGACAGACCATGGCAGAGTTCATTCACTTGAAACCATGAGTAGAAGGCCCCCCCCTTGACTATAGCATACGTGTGTGTACTTCCCTCAAACTACCATCAGTGTGAGACATACGAGAACCCGACCAAACAACAAAAGGGTGGTCTTACCACTTTTTATGTGGTAGTGTCTATAACCCGTACAATTTTGACACGATAATAACTAACAACTGACAACCGAAAACAAACCTATGACACGAAACATGTAAAAAATAGGTTTTGAACGAGTCCATGAGTTCAATCTTGGAGACATCATTATAATCTTTGGCAATATTGCTTCTAATCCTTTGTCAAAAGCTTCGAGTAATATTCAACCATACCTATATCTTCCATTCCTTCACTTGCTACAATTATTGCATGAGCCTTTTTGAGCATACCTTGAGACGAGTGTCCTCATGCCACAACTCATAGACCACATTTTTAGCAACATTTTGAGATGCGAGGGTAGTAGACAAGCCATTTGATGTAGCATTTTGAAACTTCTTGGAAAGACTGTCAACGCTACCTGTTAGGGAATGCAAGGTAATGACCCACTGTTGGCATTTCAAAACGCCCTGCTTGCGCCACTAAAAAATGGGTCCAACAATTTTGCGCAACATTTCAGAATGCATAGGAGGTCCCCCCACTCTTTTTATTACCAACCTTAGTTGATTTTTCTTCTGATAACGTTCTAGAATGCCATGCTAGAGCTGATGACATCGCCCTCTTCACTTGTGCCCTGGGTCTTTGACTGCATCTTGAGAAGCCTATAGGCACCGATAGAAATTGCCATCTGCGCTGCCATTTGAGATGCAAGGAAGATGCACCTGCTACGCCCAGATGCCACAAAACAACAGCGTTTTGAGAGGTGTCACTTTGCCCTAATGACGATTTTGGTTGCATCTTTTGCAGCGTATTAAGATTCTTACCCGCCTAGACTCTGTGTAGGAGGAACCACCTGCTGCTACAGCGGGCACCAAAGCTCTGATACCACGTGGAAGATGCGAAGCTATGGAGGGTGCCAGCTGCAAGGATCCATGGAAGAGATGGCGTGCAGAAAAGAAGAACGAGAGAGAGAGAGAGAGAGAGAGAGAGAGAGAGAGAGAGAGAGAGAGAGAGAGAGAGAGAGAGAGAGAGAGAGAGAGAGAGGCCCCAATACCCTGCCTATGCTTAGTTTTTTATTTTGAAGTGTAAATTCCTACTTATGATGAAATTAGGCCACGGATCGGTGATGCCAAAAGCTACAAAATACTGTGATGTGTTTACGTCAAGGCGTAGAGCTCTTACCTGCGATTGTAATGCAACAAACGCGACTGCAATGTGACAACCAGAGAGGGAGTAGGAAGTGCGAGAAGGAGAGAAGTGAGCATCGTTAGCTCACGTTGTGTATTTCATTATCCAAAACTTACAAATAACTTACAAAAATTGGCTTTTATACCTTAGCCAAGGTTTTTGGTGGTCAAAACTAATAATCTTGGAGCTCTAACTAAAGATAGGTAATGACAGGTTGATACAATCTGGAAGCTTGTAGCCCCGGCTCATCAATTACAAGGTTTATCCAAAAAATAGGAGTTACAATATTCTCAATTTATCAAAAATAATAAGTGTTTTACAATGAGAGCTCCAAAAATTGGTATTTGTGGTATTTGTGTTAGCTTGTTGTTAACATTCCTTCCCTCCTCGCCTATGTCGTCCCTTCATAGTCACTATTTTTGTTGTCAAAGACTGAGTTGTAGCCTTTAGCCTTCTTCTTTTACGTGGAATAACTGACTCCATTTACTCTAGCTCCTGTATCGACCAAAGCATTTGTGCTATGATTGTTGAGTTGTACTTTGATGCGAAGGTCCATTCCATCTAGCCATTCATCATCTGTTGACACTGCATCTTTCGGCAATTCCCATTGTTGGTCATCTATTTCCAGAGTGTTGATGGGAATCGGTATTTGTTGATTCTTAAGAGCAGCTTTCCTTTTAAGTACCCGAAGCCGAGCTTCCTCTTGGGCTTCATCAATAACCTGCTATCGTTTTATCTTTCTTTGCTTGGCTGCATGCATCCTTTCTAGCAATTCATTGGTTAGTGGAAAATTGTACCTCTTTCAATGACATCCACTAATCCAATTAGCCATTGGTTCACCATCTAGGGTGGATAGCTTAACTGCTCCACTTGGAGATACATCTTTAATGATAAACGGTCCATTTTCCTTTTTCTTAAACTTGGGAATGTGTTGTTTAAGGGAATAGACTAGAACTAAGTCCCTTTTTTGAAGATTTTTGTAATTAGATGGGAATCAAAAAACTGTTTTTGTTTCCACTTTTGTGCGTAGATGTGAGCTACAGCAGTTAGCCTCTGCTCATCTACCTTCTTTAAATCTTCAAGTCTTTATGACAATTCATGTCCAATCGACTCAAGATCCTTTGCTACCCTTAGTGTCGGTAATAGAAATTCTATTGGCAGTATGGCATCAAGACCATAAACAAGGTTAATGGGTGTAGCATTTAAAGCTGTTTTGAATGAAACTCAATAAGCCCATAGAGCTGTATGGAGATTCATTTCCCAGTCTGTCCTTCCTGAACTAACCACTTTAGTCAATACCGACCTAAGAATCTTATTCGTATGCTCAGCTTGTCCGTTTGCTTGTGGGTGATAGGGAGATGACTTGTTATGGATGACCATAAATTCATTAAGCAAATACTCGATTACCTCATTGAGGAAATGAGTTCCCCTATCACTGACAATTTTTATTGGCAGTCCATATCTTGTAAACACATACTCATATAAGAATGTGGCAGTGGTTCTGCCATCATTTTTTTGAGTTGCTTTAGCCTCGACCCACTTAGTCAAATAGTCCGTAGTAGCTACAATGATATATTGAACTTGGGTTCTATAAGCAGGTGGCTATATTGGCCCAACAAAGTCTATACACCATTGTGCAAAAGCTCTAGCTCCCATCATTGGTCTTAAGGGCATGCTATCTACACGTGTTAGCATTTTTTCTCATTCACAAGCATCACATCTTTGAACATATTCTTTGGCATCTGCAAAAAGTGTTGGCCACTATATGCCTGCCATCAAGATTGCTCTTGCGGTGGTCTCACTAGAAAAGTGACCTCCAGCTAATCCGACATGTGCTTTTTCTGTGATCGGAATATATTCGTCTTCATTTGCACAAAGACGCAAATGTTGATCCTTACCTCTCCGATACAATTGGTTTCCAATGAGAGCATAGCTCTTGCTTCAGTTTCAATTGCTCTTTGACGGCGTTTACTCATATCCTCAGAAAATGTTTGGCTCGATAAGTAAGTATCCAGATAGTTACTCCACTTAGGAACAAGTGACATTCGAAATAATGTTACGTGAGGTATGGGTGTTTGTTTTTTACATTGAGGACAATCCTTTACGAAAGAGAGAACATCACTCCTCATAGTTGACCAAAATACTCCAAGTCTCAAGATCCTTTGCATAGTTTGGTCTTCCGCAAAGTGGAGTCCTACTATGGTAATATGTGTTTGACTTAGGTATTGGTTTTTCTCTTTAGGATTAATGCATAAGAGCAATATTCCATCTTGGTTTTTTTTGTGTAGCCTACCAACTAGTAATTGATACATAACCGATTGCTCAATTAATCCGACTATAATAGGAAGTGGTATTTGTGAATCCACTTGAGCTATGGTCATCAATGACACCATATTTTTCAACCATCGAGGTATCATTTCCATGAAGAACAAATAGGCATCTGGCACGTCATCATCTACCACTTTTGGTGATTCCTATGAAACAATCCTTGACAAATGATCTACTCTTTGATGAGTAGTGCCCTTTTTTACAATCATAGGGAAGTCAAATTCCAGAAGAATGATGAACCATCTCACTATTCTTCCTGTGTTGCATGGCTTGTTGACCAAGTACAATAAGGCTTGGTGGTCCACAAAGAATACAAATTTGTTTTCTAATAGGTAATGTCTATACTCTTTTACGTCATAGATCATTCCTAATCCTTCCCTTTTGGTGGTGATTTAATTCTTTTCTTCCATGTTCAACTGTCGGCTAGCATAAGAAATAGGAAAATCAATTTTTCCGTCTCCTGGTTGAGCTAGTATACACCCTATGGCAAAATTGGAAGCATCTACATGTATGTGGAATATCTTATTCCAATCTGGTGCTTTCAATATTGGAGCTAAAGTGAGAGCTTGCTTAAGCTTCATGAAGGATTCTTCACATGCCTCAGTCCACTCAAAATGTGTAATCAAGCTATACATGGGTTTTGCAATTATAGCATACATGTAAATGAACCGTCTATAATATCCACAATGCCCCATGAAGGTTTGAACCCCCTTGACTGTTGTTGGTCTAGGCAAATCATCAATGACATGAATTTTATCCACATCAGTAGCCATGCCATTTTTAGACACTATATGTTCAAGAATTTTTCCTTGTCTATCCATGAATGTGCATTTTTCAGGATTTAGGCAAATCCTATAAAGCCTAAATTTTTTGAATACCTTTTTGAGATGTTCAAAATGATCAGCCCGGATTGATGAATGTACGCATAGATCATCCATGTATACTTCCAAGAATTTCCTTAGATATTCTTTAAAATCATGACTCATCAATCTTTGAAAGGTGACAGGAGCATTAGTTAACTCAAAGGGCATAACTTGATAGGCAAAAATACCCCATTCCGTTGCAAAAGCAATTTTATGCTGATCTTTTGGGTCAACCAAAAGTTGATTGTATCCCGAAAAGCCATCTAAGAAGCTGTAAGCTTCTTTTCTTGCAACTCGTTCTAACACATGCTCAATGATTGGAAGAGGAAAGTTGTTTCTAATGGTAGCTGCATTCACTTTCTTGAGGTTGACACACACTCTTTATTTTTCATTCTTCTTGGGTACTATCACAATTGGAGACACCCAATCTGTGTGTTCAATTTCATAAATGAATTCAGATTCCTTTAGTTTTTCAATCTCTTCTTTGATCTTCCTAGAAAATTTCTCATTATATGTGTATGGCCTTTGTCTACTTGGTTTTGCATCATCTCTCATGGGTATGGTATGTTGACAGATTTTTGGATCAACACCCTTGAGATCCTTGTAAGACCAAGCGAAGATATCTCGGGATTCTTTTAGTAAGCTTAGTAAAAGCTCTTCTTCTTCTTCTGTTAGGTCATTTGCAATGTAGGAAGGCCTAGGTTCTCCTCTTCGTTCAGCAAAATCTATCTTTTGTGCATTTTTAGGCCCTTCATAGGACTCGCCCTATTTTCGTAGTTCTCTAACAGGTTGTTCGACAATGATTTTTCGGTCTTGGAGAGTATATTTTTTGTGATGGGATGGAACACTCATTACATCCTTACCATCCTCTTCTGTGGTTTCCATTTCGGTTGTATATATCTCCTTTAGAGCTTTTTTCAACTCTTGATACTTCTTTTTCCGCTCAACTTGTGTCATGGTTGACTCCTTTTCCTGTTTTTTTGGCTTTGCTTGAGTATCCTTCCTCGTTTTTCTCGATGTTTTTTATTTTTTTGGGTTTTCGTTTGAAGGATATCTGCCAGTGATTTTGTCATTGACACAATCATGTGCATCTATCTCCATCAGGAACTGTGTTCTATTGGAGACTGATGACCTAGGTCTTGTTTTCGCGTTCCTGGTGTCTCTTTTTCATCTATACCATTTTTGTCTTCTTGGTTTCTGGTTAGGAAAGTAAAAGACTTTTCCTCCCCTCCTTTCATGAGTAGCTTAGCTCTCACATGTTCTTTTTCTAACCCCAAATCTTCTGAGGTAGCTGAGTGTTCGTCTAGCTCGTCTATTGCATCGTACTAGAGGTCTGAAAAGACTTGTTGAGCTTTCATCAAGTCCTTGGGTTCCTCAATTTCATCTTCAATGTTGAGGGTTGAAATCATTTGGATGAGAATTATGTCGTAGCCATCCTCATTGCAAAATTAAGTAGGCATAGACGTATTCACACATACATCCATTGTCGCTAAAATTGAATCCACACAAATGGATCAAACAAATGCTCTGGAAAGGGTTCACGTACATAGGCTTCATCTGTGCAATCCCTTTCTAAAATACATTCTTCTCTTTTTAAACTTCCATTTTCTAAAGCTCCACACATCCAAATAGGAGTGTCTTTGTTTAACCAAGAGGGAAGCTTAGTTTCAGCCGAAGAGACTGAATCAAACTCTTGTATGTGCATTTTCATGACATCTCTATAAGTGTGATCTTTTAGATTAGCCCTTGTTATAGATCCCACTTGCTTCAAATACAGATAATTATTTCCCCAATCTTAGATAAGATGTACCTGTCGCATGGAAGGTCTTCCCAATATGATTTCGTAATTGAGTTTCTTCCCAAAGTCTACTATGTCAAAAGTGTGTTGATATTCAATCCCACAGGAATTAACTCACTTTTTCTAACAATCCTAAGGGTCTTTCAATATGTCCGTCAGCCAATTGCAATTTCATTCGAGTTTGTCTAATGGTTGGTTGTCCCTAGGATTCCCATACTGTTTTTGTGGCTATGGCTATGCCTGCTCCACTATCCAGTATTGCCATGGTTTCAATTTCATTATTTCACTGGAAGGGTGGTGTTTCCTTCTTCCCCTTCGTAGTATTCTCCAGCTTTGTGCATTGGAATAAATCAAATCTCTTTGTTATCCATTTTGTGTTTCAATCTTTCCAAATATTCTACGATGAGCCCCGTTAGTCCCACCTTCTCTAGGGTTTTTTGTAGATAATTCCATAAATATGGTTTGATTTTTAACAGTTCTCCCAGATTAAGAGTGCATTGGATGGGTGTAAATATGATTGAATGAATATTGTCAACTTCCAGGGTCTGTTCCGCTCTTTTTACTTGAGTGGTCTTGCACACTATGGATTCATCTTCATTATCTCCCAAGTACGAGGGTAATGTTTTCAAGGTCAATGGTTTAAACATTCCTGAAGCTTCAAATCTACAATCCCCATACAAGTATCAGGAGGTAGGTTATCTAACCAAACTTCCTCTATAGGAGCTGACTTTAGAGTTAGGCTCCCATCATTGATCTCTCGAACTTTTTTTCATAAGTGTCCTGGCCAGTATTCTTCTACGAATGGAATTCCATCTAAGGCATCTTCGTTGTCTGGCACCATAAGTTCTGGCTCTTTTAGTTTCAAGTGGGGTTCTACCAGCACTTTGGATTTTTCTTGATTGTCTCTTACCACAAGCTCCTCAAGTTTTGCCGTACTTTCGAGCTTCGGTTTCTGTTTTTCAAGCAACTCCTGGGTGATTCTTACCAAATATTGATAAGCTTCAAGCTTAGCTTCTTCTATGTCTGGAGAAGGTGTTTTGGCCTGCTTTAAGTCCTGCTTGGTAGGCTTCCAAGGTTGCATTAATAGGCTCAAAAAATTTATCAACCAAAATTGATCCCCAGATTTTATAATTGTTTCTTTGATTTTGCTTCCAGTTTCTTTCACCTTTTCCTGGAATAGCTTCTTTGCTTTCTCCTCGATTTCAGCCTTTTGTTTCTGCCTTCTCATCTCATACCTCTTGCTTCTGATTATTTTGGTCTTTTAAGAGGTAATTTTTGTATTCTCTGAATCATCAGACGAGTTCTGTTTCTTTTTCTTAGACTATGCTCTAGTGATTACCTTGATTGGAACAATCGGCTCACTCTTAGATGAGCTACTAGGTATCACTTGGACTACGTTTACTACTGTTTTACCCTTGTTTAAAGGATTTTTAGGACAATCTTCTAGGAAGTGTCCTCCCTTTTTGCAACATTGTATACAATAAGCTTCAATCGGCTTGAGGTTTTTGTCAGGCTTTGGGCATTCAATTTTCCAATAATCATCTACACCACAAATATGACAGTTTTCCGTTTTTGGCTTAATCATGGGTCTTACCATAGGAGGTCTAACATCTTGATTAGCTACATAATACGTTGGTGCAAGCTCTGGTGGAGCATAAGTCACAGATTCTTCCATTGGTGGTGGATGTGAATTATACCAATCTCCTTCTACCACTATTGTAGATGGACTAGGCTCAGCATAGGGTGTAGTAGGCACTAGTGCTTGTTCATCTATGACTCCCTCTGGGTGCATATACTTTACAGGTGCACTGCATTATGTCTTAGATACGGAGGTTGTTGACCCAAAATGGGTTGAGGTCTTTCCATACCCATCAGTGGTCTTTGAGCTGGTGCAATGTTAGGCTGATATCTGTACATGGGTTGTCCTTGTGGCCTCATGGGCACTTCCTGAACATTCCCATCATACTTTGGGCCGGAAATAGCACTCGTTGGTCTCATGGTTGGTCCATTTACCCTCGATTGCACACCATTTTTGTGGCCTAATTGGTTGTCCTTGTTGAGGTATCCCTTGTCTTGGTCTCCTCATAGGTGCTTTTTGCATGTTATTCATCATGTCATTCATCCTTTTGAGCATGTCTTCTATGCCTAAAAGTGGTGTTGCAGCAGTTGTTCCCACTTGTGTTGGTTTAGTGGATGATTTCTCACTTCGGTTATCCTTAGGAAAATCTTCTTCGTTGAAAATATTACAATTGTCCCCTAAGTCAATAGCATCTGACACACTCTTCTAGGGTTGTATGCTTCTTGCTATAGAGTATAGCATGAAGTTCTTTGTTTAGCAGTCCCTCTAAAAACAATGATACTAGTCGTTCTTCTACAAGTATGTCTAGCCATGGGCATCTGGAAATGTATTGTTTCATTCGAGTTGCACAATCCCTAACAGACTCACCATGTTTCTATTTAAAGTTGTAGTTTGAGCTACCATATTGTGTTTGATCCCCATTTTGGTACAAGCAGCTACAAATCCTTGAGCTAATGTGTTTAAGTCCATGATTAACCTCGGTGGAATGTTTTGGAACCATGTGAATACTTTTCCTAGCTTGCTAAGTGGTCATATGGATCCCCAGATCCACTGTATTTTTTGACCAATTTCTGAAAATCACCTGGTCTAACGCGTCTATTTGGTTCAATAGCAGGTCTCCTGGCAATTGGTCCTGTTCCGAGTCCTTCAAACCAGTCTGTTGAGAATAGTGACTCATGTAGCCCTGCATTGGCCTTAGTATCACCCGGTTTTCTGCGTGATGAGGTGGTTTTTGGTTTCTTAACATTACTCTCAGATGATCTCTCACGGTGTTCATCTCTTGGAATTGTTTCTGGTCCTTGTCCCAATATCCAATCCCTTATGGAATACCCTTCTACCTCCTCAGGAGTCATCATAAAAAAGTTGTTGTTATAACAATCCCTAAACAGGTAGGTTGGTAGGTCTGTTGATCCCTTATCTTTGATCTTGAGATGATCTTCATGGCTGTTAGTTGTCCTAATTTGGCATGTAAGGTCCACAGGAGATCTTTGACATTTCTATCCTCCCAACAATAGACTCCGATCTTAGGATTATCA
Organism: Adiantum capillus-veneris; assembly: GCF_014529385.1. Taxonomy (NCBI): domain Eukaryota; kingdom Viridiplantae; phylum Streptophyta; class Polypodiopsida; order Polypodiales; family Pteridaceae; genus Adiantum; species Adiantum capillus-veneris. The sequence goes on from NC_140956.1 coordinate 9,844,105, forward strand.
GTACTAAGCCGTTTCAAGGGCTTCAAATCAACTTGATTGTATCCCTCGAATTCTAAAGTTGGTGGTCCTTCTTTTGCAGCCATATCTGGAATTATGGTATTTTACTTCTAAACCCCATTTGTCTATCACGTCAGGGTCTTCGACTTGTAAATACTGAGTTCCACTCCGATCCATGTACATTTTCCTTGTTTGTTTGCCCTAATCTCTTCTTTGAACTCAATACCATGGTCATCAATGCGAATGGCATACTCTTTGTTAGGATCCAGTTAAACCTGAGCTCCATGGTGATTAGTCTTATAAAAAGAGAGTATATGCTTATAGTGCATTGTCGTTTCGGTTTTTGAGTGAATCGCATAGGAAGACATTTCGGACGTTGAATCAGAAAAAGTGTCTAAGACTTCTTCAGGGATAGTGTGCAAGGAATTGCCTTGATTCACGCTTTCTTCAGTGGATACTCTGCTGGAGGTTTCTCCAAGTATACTCTAATTTCGTAGTACACAACCAGATCTAAGGTTCATATAGACTTAAGAAGCCCTGGATAGAGTACTTACCTTTGGATTGACTTGTTGTCAATTTCTTCCACTTGATTGGATTGCACTTTTTGTCTGAGCTACCGGTTCCTCATCTGCAACCTGATTCCTATACAAATTTGATCAAGTTAGCTATTCTACCATAAGGACAGTATAGTTTTTACTAGCTATTATGATTGGTCTATGTGTATCATTGCAAATTGAGCTAATTTGAGTCAACCATTGTAATTTTCAAACTCACTCTGGCAAAACTCAAAGGACTAATCTGCAACTTGAAAACTAAGTGAACATGTACCAATTTGAATCTGATTGAACCCAAACTTTCCCGGTGGCCTTGTATTATGTTGGTATAACACTGTACAAGCTCAAAAGTCAAAATGGTTGGCTCTCTGTAGCAGTAGTAAATAATCTCGATTATTTACTTTTGTCAGTTTTTAACACTTTTTAGCTTGATTTGCCAAATGTACAACCTGTTAAGGTCCTTGGACAAGTTTCAACAAGTTTTGACAAAATTTGTTCAAGTTTGTCAATTGTTTCGTGTCCACAGACTCTGATTTCAAGAATTTGGCTTAAGTCTCACTTTTGTGATCCAAATTTCACCAAAATTGATTTGTGTGGTCTACTTGATATGCTTGACCTTGTGGTATGTCCAACTGCACCAATTTTTGAAACAGATGTAAATAATCACGATTATTTACTCTGACTAATTTTTTGTAAGTTTTTGCCCCAATATTGACACATATCTGTTAAGCACTTCAACTTAAGGTCTCTAGCCAAGTTTCATCAAGTTTGGACTATGTTTGGTCAAATGGTCATCAATTTTCTGTCTGTAGACTGACTTTGCAAATTTGGTCACAATTTCCAATCAAACGATCCAAATCTTACCAAATTTGGTTTGTGGGCTTATTACAACATGGTAAAACCAGTGGTATGCTAGCTTGGTCAAAAAAGTTAAAAAATGGGATAGATGTAAAAAATCACGATTATTTACAATTGCCAAATTTTTGCATCTTTCTGGTCAACTGAGCATGTACACATGTCTATCACATCAATACAAGCCTATGAATCAAATTTCATCAAGTTTGGACTATTTTTTCCAAATTTACACTCAAGTTTTGGAAAGTCAGTACAAACTTTAGTTTTTTCTCAATTTTTTGCCAGTTTGGTGATCCAAATCTTTTGTGTCTTTACAGAAGTTTTTTATACACATGAAATGAGTCACTAGTAGCAACCTTGGTCAAATTTGAGCTGAGAGTAAATGATCACGATTATTTACTTTATGCCCAACATGAACAATTTTTTGCACTTTCTTCATAGACAATTTTTTCATGAGTTGTTTTAAGCCTATGAATCAAGCCAAAACTTAATTTGGCCTAAAATATCAAGGAAAAGTAAATAATTTGAGTTTTTGCAATCTTGAAATTTTTACCTCAAAGTGTCCTTGAACTTACCCACTGGTGCATACAGATTTTAAGCATACACTCCAGTCGGATTGAGTGGTTTGAAGTCTTTTCGTGCTATTTCTAGCCGTAGACATGAAAATCTACAACTTCAAATACAACTCACAATGATTCTTTCAGAGAGAGAAATGTTCTAAAATCCACCTTGGATCCTACTTACCCTACTCCTAGATTCTCATGCAATGGGGTTGTGGAAAGTGTCCACAAACACTCGTTTTCTTGTTTTTTATGGTTTTTGAGCATTGATCTTAAGACTTGTCTCGTCTATCAACCATTCTCAAAATCCTAATCTAATTCTACAATCTTACAACCCTAAAGGCACTCGACAAGTACAATTACTTCCAAGCTACCTCTGCACAGCAAAAGACGACAATCTTAAGCTATGTGGTTTCTAAAAGAAAGTTTTTGACTCTAGGAGATCCTAGAGGAAGTTAAATGATAACTTCACAACACTCTCGTGTTTTTCCCTAGTTTAGGTCTCTTCGATCCCCGGCAGCGGTGCCAAATGTGGGACGTGTGTCTAACCTCACTATCCTATCTTATTGCAGTTTTAGCGAGAACCACGATTAAATTGTCAATCCATGGGACGAAGTTGACTCGACTAGTGCATAGAGGCTACAAGGGGTTGTCAATATCTCGGGAAATAACTAACAACTCGCATCTAACTCAAGGTACACTCAAGTGACTGAAATCACCAAAAGCTAATCGCTCATCGGCAAACAAATCACATCGATTACGACATCAAATGACATCCAAATGTAACGGAACTTCTAGAACATGTTTATACGACCTAAGCACACATGCTTATGGTCTCAAACCCCACTTTAGGTCAAGTGCCAAAATCACGATTATTAATAGCAGTGGATTTTTGACCTAGTTGTTTTCGATCCAGAATGCACCTAAATGCTTAGCAATGATGCCCCAAATACCCCGCCTATGCTTAGTTTTTTATTTTGAAGTGTAAATTCCTACTTATGATGAAATTAGGCCGCAGTCACTGATGCCAAAAGCTACGAAATACTGTGAGGTGTTTATGTCAATGCATAGAGCTCTTACCTGCGGTTGCAATGTAACAAACGGGACTGCAATGTGACACCCAGAGAGGGAGTAGGAAGCGGGGGAAGGAGAGAAGTGAGTGTCGTTAGCTCAAGCTGTGTATTTCATTATCCAAAACTTACAAATAACTTACAAAAATTGGCTTTTATACCTTAGCCAAGGTTTTTGGTGGTCAAAACTAATAATCTGGGAGCTCTAACTAAAGATAGGTAATGACAGGTTGATACAATCTGGCTTGTAGCCCTAACCCATCAATTATAAGGTTTATCTAAAAATAAGAGTTACAATATTCCCGACTTATCAAAAATAATAAGTGTTCTACAATGTGTGCTCCAAAAAATGGTATCTGTGGTATTCGTGTCAGCTTGCTGCTAACATCATATCTCAGATTTTCAAACACCATGAACTTCCAACATCCATTATGTCAGATAGAGATCCTGTTGGAATTAGGGTTGCAGAGAAACACACACAGCTTAGTGAAGATGAAGGAAGCTCAAGGCACACAATGGAGAGTGTATAACTTAGTGTGCAATGGAAAGATAGATAGCCCTAGAGTGATGGGCGTATATACAATGCATGGGGAAAAAAACTCCTAAAGAGGAAAAAAATGCCCCGGTGGTCCTAGTGTGTTCACACACATCACTACCACATGTATATGGTAACAATCCCCCCTGGAGTGATGCGATGAATGAGAGCTGGCACATGAATAAAGGGAAGTGCCATGCCCTGAGGACATGATCAGTCCACAAAGGGGAGTAAGCCCAAAGCTTTGCAGAAATCTTCAAGCTTCTCACGAGACAATGCCTTTGTGAAAAGATCTGCAAGGTTGTCCTGTGTTGGCACATAAGCCAAGCTGATTTCTCCTACTGAGAGCCTCTCCCTGACATAGTGGTAATGCACCTCAATGTGCTTTGTGCGAGCATGAAAAACTGTGTTCCTCGTAACTGCCAATGCGCTCTGACTGTCAATGTAGATAGTGTTGGCAGTGTCCTGTCCAACACCCAAATCAGCCATAAGGCGTGTGAGCCATACACACTCAACCGTAGCTATGAAGATTGCCCTGTACTCATCCTCACAACTCGAAGTGGCCACAGTAGGTTGCTTCTTGCTCAACCATGATATACATGAACTGCCAAGCATGAAACAAAAACCACTTGTGGACACTCGCGTGTCAAAACAACCAGCCCAATCTGAGTCCAAAAAAGCATGTAAGTCTGGCGGCAATGATCCCCCCTTGGGATAAAACAAGCCAAGGTGTAAAGTGCCACTAAGGTAGCGGAAAATTCTCTTGACAACCTGCCAATGCTTAGAGCCTGGGCTATGCATGAATCTGCTGACATGTGAGACTGAAAACTGAATATCTGGCCTCGTGTTGCATACATAAATGAGGTAGCCAACAGCAGTTTGGTAAAGAGTGACATCAGCAGGATCGCCAGCATCATGTAGACTCAACTTCAAACCTGTTTCCATGGGAGTGGCAATAGGTTTTCGATCCTCAAGTCCAAACTTACATAGCAATGTTTCTATATAGCTTTTCTGACACAAGGCAATACCACCATCACACTGCTTAAACTGTATACCCAAGTAATGATGCAACAGCCCCAAATCTTTAATCTTGAAAGTAGCATTCAAATCAGACTTAAATTTAGCAATATGTCTCTCATTTGGTCCAATGATCAGCAAATCATCAACATAAAGAACCACAATGAGAAGTACATCACCCTCACGCTTTACATACAATGTGCTTTCTGTTGGACTGTTACGAAAGCCTTGTTTAACCAAATGAGTGTCAGATTTCTCATACCAAGCACGAGGAGATTGCTTCAACCCATACAAAGCCTTCTGACATTTTCACACTTTGTCCTCTTGTCCTTTTATGACAAAACCGCGACGTTGCATTACATAAACTTCCTCAAATATGTCACCATTCAAGAAAGCAGTAACAATGTCTGATTGATGTACATCCCAACCAAAGTGAGATGCCAATGCACATAGAAAATGCACAGTAGTCATACGAAAAGTGGGAGAAAAAGTCTCTTCATAATCTATGCCTTTTTGCTGTGCATAACCCTTTGCAACAAGTCGAGCCTTATGGAGATCTATCTCACCCTCGGGCTTGCATTTCAACTTGTAAACCCACTTCGTACCAATGGCCTTTTTGCCAGGAGGCAAATCACATAAAGTCCATGTGTCATTTTCTATAAGTGCATCATATTCTGATTGCATGGCAGCCATCCAATTTTCTGAATTCTGTACTTCATCAAAAGACAGAGTCTCCTCAACATCATGTAAACTAGACACAGCCAAAGAATAACAATCTGATGCATAAGATGCATGGCAAGAGCCTGAACAAGTACAACTAGACAAAGGAGCATCCAATTTACTGTCACGCAAAGTGTGCACCAGCCATTTTGGCATACCTCTAGCCTGCTCATTTTCAGCCCTTTCCTCATCAAGTACATCATGTACATCTGCATCAGTAATAGGCTGATCTGTAACATTTTCAAAAACCCCCATAGGCTGTACATTTGCCTCATTGGAAATTACATTCGTATTTCCACCACCGAAAAGAGGCAACAAAGTGTCATAAATGTCCCGTGAGCTTAAATTACTATCTCTAGTACATAACAGCAAGGGCTGAACAGAATCTTCCATAAACACTACATCCCGTGAAACCAAAATACGTTTTGTTTGCGGATGATACAACCTGTAACCTTTGCTTTCAGCACTATAACCAACAAAAATACATTTGACAGCCTTATCATCCAATTTTCTGCGCTGTGTTTGTGGCAACAAAGCATATGCCAAATAGCCAAAAACATGCATGTGCTCAATAGAAGGCTTTCTATCATGCCATGCTTCATATGGATTAATAGGGGAGTAATAGACTGCAAAGCTTTCGTAGGACACCTGTTAAGTACATAAGTGGCACACATGATGGCCTCAAGCCAAAAGGAATGTGGCAAAGCTTAACTTTTGACCATACATCGTGCCATTTCTGTCAGTGACCTGTTTTTCCTCTCAGCAACACCATTTTGCTGAGGTGTATAAGGCACTGTACATTGGTGTTTTATCCCACGACTAGCCAGAAATGCATTGAATTCATGAGACATATACTCCCCCCCTCGATCGGAACGAAGGGTGCCCATAGTACATTTCGAGACATTTTCAGCCATAGCCAGAAATTGTTTGAAGCACATAAAAACTTCAGACTTCGCTTTAAGCGGAAATACCCATGCATGCCTGGAGTAATCATCAATGAAAGTCACGAAGTACAGGTAATTGCCCAAGGACGGAGTTTGCATGGGTCCACAAACATCACTATGCACAAGCTGCAACTTGCATGTGGCCCGAACTGAACCATCCTTTGGAAATTTAGAACGCTGCATTTTACCCAAAATACAGCCTTCACAAACATGTTTGACAGGTGCTTCAAGAGGCGACAAAGAAGCAACCATGTCAGATTTTTGCAAATGCAGCAAACTGGAAAAATTCAGATGACTAAAACGTGCATGCCAAAGTTTTGCATCTGAAATATCCCTTGAATCTGCAACAACATTTGCAAAATTTTGTCCACACTTGTCATACAACGTGAGCTTATACAGCCCACGGCACAAAAGGCCAGATGCAACAATTTCATCACCAAAACTGAGATCATGAACTGTACATCTTTCATCCACAAATTTGACTACAAGTCCAAGTCTAGCAAGTGTGGATACAGACAAGAGATTCTTCTAGATCCCAGGTACATAAAGTGCATCAACAAGTGTGAAAGAACTGCCATTAGCAGTAGTAAGCACAATCTTTCCAACTCCCTGAACTGGATAAGAGACATTGTTGGCACAAGTGACTGAATTCCCATGAGGGACAAACTCGAGAGAGGTAAACAATTCACGATGTGAGGTAATGTGCTTTGTAACACCACTGTCGAAATACCACACATGTGAATCTGTAGCAACTGACAACCATGCATCATGGACAGCAGGATTGTAAATGCACTCTGCGCTAAAAGCCCATTCTGCATCAACATCAGCATTACAGTCTCCTTTCACAAAAGACTCAACAATGGCTGCATTTGTAGTGGAACCAGCATTTGCAGTGGAACCACCCTCTTTCTTCTTAGCCTCTTTGGCCTTCAACTTAGGACACGACTTGATCAAGTGATCATTAGCTTTACAATAATGGCAACGCATCTTCCTTTTGCCCTTATCACCAGAATTTCCAGACGAATTGCTGCCAGCAGGAGCATTAGGAACAGAATTTTTGCCACTCGCAGCAGAACCATAAGAAGTGGTTGCATTACTGTTACCACCCTTTCTTTGAGAAGCAATAAAATCCTGTTCAACTGCACACTTCCTAGTCCTGTTTTTCCTAGAAAGTGACTCTTGCAACAACAGCAATGTGCATAATGCATCAAACGTGACAACTTCAGGATTTCCTTGGGTCATCAGTCTCCAAGTACTAGCAAAACTCTGGTAGGAATCTGGTAAGGCATCAAGAACAGTCTGCACAAGGGAATTGTCTGAAATGTCTTCACCTACAGAAATAAGTTGCTCATTGATATCCTTGACACTAGCAAGGAAAGTGTCCATATCATCTTCCTCATGCATAATCTTCGACTCCAGCTCTTTACGCAGCAAAGCAATTTTAGTCTCATTGCGGCTTGCATAAAGACCTGCTAGAATATCCCAAGCCTGTTTTGTAGATTTTGTTGAACGGATGTGGGGAACAATGGTGCGCTTCACAGACAACACAATCAATGCATGAGCCTGTGCATCCTTTACATCCCAACGAGCCTTAAGCCTGTGAGAATTGTCTCGAAACGTCTCGAAATGTACTATGGGCACCCTCCGTTCCGATCGAGGGGGGGAGTATATGTCTCATGAATTTAATGCATTTCTGGCTAGTCGTGGGATAAAACACCAATGTACAGTGCCTTATACACCTCAGCAAAATGGTGTTGCTGAGAGGAAAAACAGGTCATTGACGGAAATGGCACGATGTATGGTGAAAAGTCAAGATTTACCGCATTCTTTTTGGCTTGAGACCATCATGTGTGCCACTTATGTACTTAACAGGTGTCCTACAAAAGCTTTGTAGTCTATTAGCAGCAGTGAGCACAATTAGGGTTGCAGAGAAACACACAGCTTGGAGAAGACGAAGGAAGCTCAAGGCACACAATGGAGAGTGTATAACTTACTGTGCAATGGAAAGATAGATAGCCCTAGAGTGATGGGCGTGTATACAATGCACGGGGGAAAAAACCTCCTGAAGAGGGAAAAAATGCCTTGGCGGTCCTAGTGTGTTCACACACGTCACTACCACATGTATATGGCAACAGATCCTATAATGACCAATAATTTTTGGAAAGGTCTCTTTGAGAATCTAGGTACAAGATTGAATTTCTCTTTGGCCTATCACCCAAAGACGGATGGCCAAAGTGAAATAGCCAATCTTACAATTCTCGATCTACTAAAGACTTATGTTACAAAAGTAAATCAACACTCACAATGTAAGGTCTCCAAAACCCGCCGACACCAAAACGGGATGGGACCATCGACAGGTCTTCTAGGCCTACTAAAGTCAGAGTCCTTAAACAAGAAATATTACAGGGAATTCACCCTTACCATTATTGACAATGGTTTAGGTTTATAGCCCTAGAAAGAGACCTAGTCCTGTCTCGCAGTGGAAATGGGACCATTAAAAAAAACTAAACTGTTCTGGCCCTATAACTTCCATCATTAGATTAAGGTTTCCTTAGCCAACGCTTTTTTCCCCCTAACATGTGTGAGGGCACAGCCGTTGGTGGATTCCCCTTCCAAGTGAAGAAGTTTCTAAACGATTTAGTGTGCGGGAATGGATAGTTACCTGACTAATCAGGTCCACCCGTCTATGATTAACAACCTTAGTCAATCCCACTTACCACCCCGCACTCACACATGATTCTTTAGTTATTTAATTACTACCACGTTCTTATCACAATTAAAATAATGATTCCTTTTATCCTTCATAACAGGATTTTTTTTTAAAACAGCCCTTGAAAACAGTATTGAAAACATTCTTTTAGCAAACAGAGATCTTTAAACTTAAGACAAGGTACTGTCAATCAAAACATTGTCCATAATAACCGTGACCAGTAGTCTTCTTGTCTCAAAACCACCTAAGGGTGAAAAAACGGCACCCATTCCTTATTCGAAATCCGGAGTGGATAAAACCCCCACCCAAGGTTCCGGGTGCCCATACACCAAACCAGTTGCCCATACAACCGGCCGGCTCCCCTAGGATAAAAAACGATATCCTAACTTATGTAGAAACATCAAGACATGACACGGAGTAGAAACTCAACGTTCATGGGGGTAACCGACTTATCCGTTGGCTGGAAAGCCAATCATTATCATCAAAATATACCAAGGAGTCGGAGGTTTCTTGAGACAAGTTGTCTTAAGGATGATCAATCATATCTTTCCTAATTCAACCAATTTTAACCCACAATTCTTTCTTACATTATAAACAATGCACGTTGGAAGTACCCTACGTTTTTGGTCAATTATTCCTTTTCTTATTCTTACTCACTCCTTATGTATGTAATGCTAACTTAAAAATGAACTTTAAAAGATTTAATTGAACAAAATAGAAATCCACCTGGGACTGCTCATCCATGTGCTGCTGGGTTGGAGCCTGCAAACTTTCCTCCGTCAGCCTATGGCTAGGCCCAGCCTCATGGTCATTAGTGGCTTTATTTCTTTTGTTGCTAATATCCTCTTCCTCGGTAAGAGGATTTCCTCTAGTTGTCTTTGGAGCCATATCGACAGCCTTATAAAAAGACTTAATGGATTAGAAGTTTAATTTAATAATCTTTTTTTCCCTTTTTACCCAAAAATAAGGATTTTTGGAGTAAGTAGGTATCCTTGATAGTTAATTGGATGAGATATTCCTCCTGTAACTTCCTTGTACTATAAGTAATTTCCCATAATTACCATTTAATTAGGGAAGCCATTTAACTAGGTTTATCCTTAGTCTATATTCCATGAATACTTTATATTTAACCTTAGTGAATTATAATTCCTATCGGTTAATGGATTACTCACCCTAAATTGTAATTTGATATGTTCTATCTTTAGGAATTTTCATAAATTTGATTTATAACCTTTCCCTCCTATATTTATGGTCTAATTTAGGTAAAATTTTGCTGATAGTAATTTATTATACCAAGCATTTATGCTGAGGTAAATTTCCCAACCTTCAATAGTGATTTTGAACCTCAGGTATTTATTTGGTAATTAGATAAATTCATTTACTAATTTACTTTCTCTATTTTATACGCAAGTTTGGTTACTTTTAATGAAGATAAGTATTTACACTATTTAGTTGAAGTTGGGGTATTTATCATGGATTCTTCAAGGTGTGTTCTACCTCTGATAATTATATCAAAGTTTTTTGGATTAATTTACTATTTTTTCCTTTTATTTTCCCTAAAAATAATGTAATTTTATTGAGATAATTAGGTAAACTAATTATCTGAAATTAAAATAATTATCACGGGTTCCCTAAGATGTAATTAACCTTTGATAAATAACTCAAAGCATTTAGAATCCGTTTACTAATTTTTCCCTTTTAATTTGTCTTAAAAACAGTGTAATTCTGCTAAGATAACTAAGTAAATTAATTATCTGAGGTTAACATAATTATCACGGGTTTCCTAAGATGTAATTAACCTTTGATAAATAATTCAAAGCATTTTGAATCAATTTTCTAATTTACCCCTTTTAATTTGTCCTAAAAACAATGTAATTCTACTAAGATAACTAGGTAATATTATTTGAGATTAACATAATTATCATGGGTTTCCTAAGATGTAATTAACCTCTGATAAATAATTCAAATCATTTTGAATCAATTTACTAATTTCCCCCTTTTAATTTGTCCCAAAAATAGTGTAATTCTCCTAAGATAACTAGGTAAATATATTATTTGAGGTTAACATAATCATCACAGGTTTCCTAAGATGTGATTAACCTTTGATAAATAACACAAAGCATTTTGAATCGATTTGCTAATTTCCCCCTTTTAATTTGTCCCAAAAATAGTGTAATTTTGCTAAGATAACTAGGTAAATTAATTATCAGAGGGTAACATAATTATCATGGGTTTTCTAAGATGTGATTAACCTCTGATAAATAACTCAAAGCATTTTGAATCAATTTGCTAATTTCCCTTTTTTAGTTTGTTCCAAAAATAGTGTAAGTCTTCTAAGATAATTAGATAAATTAATTATTTGAGGTTAACATAATTATCACAATTTTTCTAAGATGTTATTAACCTCTGATAAATAACTCAAAGCATTTTTATTTAATTTGCTAATTTCCCCCTTTTAATTTGTCCCAAAAACAGTGTAATTCTGCTAAGATAATTAAATAAATTAACTATCTAAGGTTAACATAATTATCACAGCTTTCTTAAGATGGGATTAACCTCTGATAAATAACTCAAAGCATTTTGAATCAATTTGCTAATTTCTCTCTTTTAATTTTTCCAAAAACAGTGTAATTTTGCTAAGATAATTAGGTAAATTAATTATCTGAGGTTAACATAATTATCACTAGTTCCCTAAGATGTGATTAACCTCTGATATATAACTCAAAGCATTTTAAATCTATTTGATTATTTTCCCTTTTATTTTTCTATTTTTCTCTCAAAAACAGTGTAATTTAGCTTAATTAATTATGAAAATTACTCAAAAAATTATAAGATAATTTTCCTAGCTTAATGACAGTGTAACACAGCTCTGATAATTATCTCAACTTATGCTAATAATTAAATAATTCTCATTAATTTATGGTTAATAAGGATAATTTCAGCCCTAATATGATATAATAATTAATTAGCTTAATATCCCTAAGCTTAATTACAACAATCAACATAGAATATTTACTTAAGAGAGGATTTTTTAGTATACATAGGATTAATCTTTAATTTATTAAGAAAATAGGTTAACCTAACTTTGCTAATTAAGAAGGATTAAGCTAATTACCGTTTAATTAACCAACTAGAGCTTGATCTCTAGTGGTTTCTGCATAGCGGTCTCTTTAGATGAGAGAGAGTGTGTCAAAGGGCTCCGAGTCTGTTCGAAATTGTGAAGCAAGGGGTCCTATTTATAGTTTTCTGGCACTCATAAGCTCTCACATGCGGGGAAAAACAGTTGCTTGCAGCTCAAGCAGCCCTACAGCTCCAGATGGCATCCCTTACTGCTAAATGAGTCCCTGGCAGGTCAGTGACATGACCCTCCCATTACCTGCCAGCTTTTAAATATCAATTCTGCTATATTTTGACCTGTTTTTGCTTAATTGGTAAATATCTTGTAAATATCTGGGAGGCCTTTAATAAAGTCTATGCTTAAATGATTACTGCAACCCTTCAATTTTTTTTAATAATTTAATTTACATTGAATCTTCCGGAAGGACTAGCGGGGTCAGTTTTTGTCCGAATATAAATCTGAAAATTTCTAGCCCAGAGTTTGTTGTGCTTAAGATTCCAAAAATACCAATATTTTCCACGGTCAGACAATTCTACATTGCTTTTTCAATAATCATATCAGTTTGATTAGGCTTTATACAATTTTTAAGATTTCAAAAACTGAAAACCTTACACGCAATGGGAAAAATACCTACCTCTTGTAGAGTATGCGTACAATAATATTGTCGATACTACCACGAGAAAGGCAACTTTTGAGATCAATGAGGGAAGACCTAAAAGTCCCTTGCTACTTAAAGTACATGGGAAGATATTCGTTGCTGATGAGTATAGCGGTGATCTACAATCTTTCCAAAAGATTAAAGAGGCTATATCCATCTCTCAACAAAGGCAAAAAGTTGCTGCTAACAAGCACAAAAGGGCTTTAACGTTCAAAGAAAATGATTGGGTCTTACTTAAGTTTCCCAAGGCTCAATTCAGAAAAACGACGAGCAAACATCTTATGGGCCATCAAAAGTATTATGCTAAACTAGCAAAAAGATAATGTGGTCCTTTTTAAATCTTAAAGCCAATCAATGACATGGCTTATCAACTCAAGTTGCCCAACCATTGGCTCATGCTTTTCATGTGAACCTACTTAAGCCCTACAAAGGAGAGCCACAAAGAGAACCAATTATTGAAGACCCTCCAAAAATTGAAGACCAAGAAGAGGTGCTACAACCCAAAGTTATCCTTTGGCATGAGGACAAGGAACTACAACATGGTAAGATTGTCTGACAATATCTTATTAAGTTCAAAAATTATCCTTTTGAAAATGCTAGATGGATGTAAGGAATACAGCTTAAGGATAGTGTGAACCTTGTCAATGCTTACAATGCTACATTAGAGTAAGAAAACGTACAAGTTTCTTTTAAATGATAACTGTTATTGTCTTATAAGGCTAATTCTCTTTTTATTGTGCACAAATTTAAGTAGCATGCATGCTTAGAATCATGTTTGTGTTGACAACGTCTCTCAAACACCAAGTAGAAATTGTCACTCTACTTTGGAACTATGATATGGACTAAAGAGCAAACATGCTTGCGGTAGCTAAGTCTCCCAAGCCCCAAATGGATTAGTCATCCATTTTGGAATGATTTCATAGGGTAAAAAGGGATCCTCTACTACCCACTAAGAAACATAGATTAATGACTAAGACTTTATCTCTTCTACCTCATAGTCAAGGATGACTATGGTCTCAAGAGAGAGGTAATGTCATAAAATAATCTAATATCTAACCAAAAAATAATCATTAAATGTGGGAGAATAAACGGGAACAAGGGTTAGAATATAGACATGTGCTTATGGGTCTATCTCAACACGGGTTCAGAGTCAAAGGGTCCAAATGAGAGGTGGTATGTCAAAGAGCAATGCTAGAATGGAGCTTAAAGACCTTAGGGTTAAGTTCATTAAAGACCTCCAAAGGTTAGTGTAAAAGTCCTTAGACCTTAGGTTAAAGCTAGGCCTATGCTTGAGGTGCTTGATAATTAAAAGTGCATGAGATGCTTGATAACTAAGGTGCAACTTAAGCTAGGCATGTGCTTGAAGGTCCAAGTCAATCCCTACAAGCAGGGGGCGAGTCCTTGAGGCTAGGGGGATGGTAGAGAGAGAGAGTCCATACTCTTACTAACCCTATGGTTGATAACTAGGGGCTTAAGAAAGTAGGGGCCCAAGTTGCTTGGGCTTGAAAGTCAACATGCAAGCCTACAAAGGAGGGGGCAATCCATGCAATTAGGGGAGGTGGTTGAATGACTTCTCTGTCTCCCAAAGGGCACCCCTTGCTCAAGAGGCAAAAGGGACACATGTCAAGCCCCTAGCTAGGTTTCCCTCAAGGAGTGTCCAAAGCCTATTTCTTGATCCTTAGAGAGGTCCTATGAGGATTTAGCTAATTAAACAATTGATTAGGCATTTATCAAGCCCTCTCTCTCAAAGAGGAAAGGAGGACACTTGTCCAAAGACTACCTCTACTGCTTGACTTGACCCAGGCTTGTGATTGGCTAGGTTGAGAGATCCAATGAGCACAAAGCATGAGCGAGAATGAGAGGTCAACCCAAGCAACTAGGGGGCTTGCTTGCAAGGTATACTCTCCCACACACACACACACACACACACACTCATTGTGTGAAGTGCAAAGTGCAAGAGCTCCATCCCTGGGGGGGTTCACCTTACATAGTATGTAACCTATCACTTGAGTTCAACAGAAGGGTATTTAAATCGCTTAAAACTTAAGAAGTAAATTTATAGAAGGATATGTTTTTTACAAATTTCAAAAAAAAATATAGAATTTAAAAGAAAAGGGTTCATTATATCTCCTAGAAAATTCACAGAATAGGGATTTTAGAAAAAGATCCTGAACGCACGTGATATAGTGGTCTTAAATATAGTGAACCCCATGGGGCTCCATCTCCTGCTTCAAGCTTGTTGAGAAGTTGAGAGCCTACACCAACACTCTTGGCTATGGACTGCAAATCCAACCAAGAGCAATGCTCCAATGCTTAAGCTTTCCATCTTCTTCATCATTATTATGCCATTATGCTATGCTATGCAGGAAGAGTGATGATAAGTGAGGAACTATCTCTTTCTTGTATGTCAGTTCTTCTTCCTCCTCCCTACCCTCATTCCCCGCTAGCTCTCTCCACCTTCGAAGGTGTTTGAGGCCTTGGGACTGCGGCTGCTGCTGGGACTAAGGCCTGCCTGATGGTTAATCTTTTTTACAAGATTATGTTATGCTCGTGATGCATGAATCTTTCCATCTTCATTGCATTACATGGGTCACAAGGAACACAAATATTGTATTGTACCAAGTCTCTCTTGATGGGAGAATGTATAATACAAAAGCCTGTTGGAGGGGGGACCGGCTCTGCATAAATCCGATCCTCAACTTTAATCTAAGTGAAACAATTGATTATCTCTAGTGCGAGTAAACACTTGCACAAAAGTAAATAATCACTATTTACGATGCAAATCCATCTTCAAGTGTGATAGATGGTTCCTGACCTAATTTTATTCACTTTTAAGTGTGAAAAAACTCCAACACAAAAAGAGCAAGTTCTAATTTTTATTTTGATTCAAAACTATTTAATTCAAAAATTAGAAGCAAAAACTATAAATCATAAAATTTTATTTTGATTAATTTTAACTAAATAATATTTTCTATATTTTTGCAAATATTTTATCTTTAGAGAGAAAATAATTACTTTTATCAGGTAGTTCAATGCTTGGTTGTGTGAGGGTTCTTGAGAGAGCTTTGGTGCTTGTATATATATACTGATTTCTTCAATCGAAGAAATCTTTGATCGAAGTAAAGGAAAATAATATGAAGAGCCAAATTTAATGATGTGTCACCGTATAATACGACCGTTTTATACCCCTTAACATATTATACAAGCATAAAACGAGTATAATACGTATAACGTTTAACATGTAGTGCAACTTAGATCACGGTCCATGTTCCATCCCTTCTGGAATTGGAAATTGGCCACCTACTGGTAGTTTATGATTTCTGTAGCCTATCCCCAATATCTTTTTGAATTTCGATCTTTTTTTGTAAGCCAAAAGTGAAATCTTGGGTCTGCTTTGGCAGTTTTTGACTATCCTCTGATTTTGTCTCTTTTGACCACTTTTTTCAACTTTTTTGCCATTGTGTCTTTTGGAAAAAGTGTTTGATTAAGTCTCAACTGCTTACTGCTCAATTTTCAGCCTATTCTATGATGAGATACATGGATTGCAATCCTGTTTAACCTCATTTTGACATGAAACTTGGTAATGTAGTTGTCAATGCTATTTTGAAGCTAGACTCCAATCTTTTTGGATTTGGATAACAAAAAGTTGAAAACCCTTGAATTTTGGTAAATTTGACTAGCTTTTGGTGATTTTTTTCAATTTCCCTTATTTGAGTGTGTTTTTTGTTTCAATTTGACCCCAAACTTTGGTTTCAAATTCTTAAAAGCAACATTGATCAAATGGTCTCTATTCTAGATCAGTTTGTCTTTGGTGAGCGACATGTATCGCAAACCATGTTCTACCAGGGGACGGTTATGGAGCGAGCTCAACGGAGCGAGCTTTTTTTTTTTTTGAGGGCTACCACCACTACCTCCCATTGTCACCCTTAGCACCCATCACCACCACCACCTAATCCACCACCGGTGGTTAGTGGTGCTAGCTTACTGCCACCATGAGCCGCCTCTAATCCTACCACCACTACCCATTGCTGCCCCTCCCCACCATTGGAGTAGCCAAGGACCTCTCTCTCTCTCTCTCTCTCTCTCTCTCTCTCTCTCTCTCTCTCTCTCTCTCTCTCTCTCTCTCTCTCTCACACACACACACACACACACACACTCACACACACACATCCCCCCACCTCTCTCTCTCTGTGCTCACACCTCTCTCTCTATGCTCACACCTCTCTCTAGCCCTTTCCCTTCCCCCCCCCCCCCCCCCCCCCCCCCCCCCCCCTCTCTCTCTCTCTCTCTCTCTCTCTCTCTCTCTCTCTCTCACACACACACACACACACACACACACATGCTTGAGCCTATCCCCTTGTTAGTGATACACACTATCGTAGCCATTTGGCTCAGCTCCTACGCCCTTCGATGTGATACAGGACGTTCGGACAATGGAGAAGAATCAATTTGATTGTGCACTTTTTATGCTCATTGCAAGTTTGACAGTCTGAGTACCGTACACTACTAGAGTGCTCAACTTTGGTCACATCCAAACTTTCTTCCCTCAAATTTTTAGCCATGACTTAGACCTATACAGTTTCCTCCCATCCACAATATGGGCTCTCCATTGTGACTCTCATCACCACAATTTTGGAGCATCGAGTATCACTTATCAGCCACACACATACTACATCGCATGTAACATTGGTCCCATAGGTCATATTTGACCTCCGATGAGGATAATAAAATCTCTCTCTCTCTCTCTCTCTCTCTCTCTCTCTCTCTCTCTCTCTCTCTCTCTCTCTCTCTCTCTCTCTCACACACACACACACACACACACACACACACACACACCGATGATGAGTCTGATGATTGAGTCGAATCATGCCTTGAGCTTGTTAATGCAAGCTTTGAGATTGCGATTCTCTTCCATGACACAATTGAGGGCTGTTTGGAGGTGTTCAATGAGCCAAGCTTGCTTCGAGCTGCCAGGACAACCGCAAAGCTCGATCATGCCCTCACAAGGTTTTGGGGTTGTAGTGTTCTCTTTGGTTGTCATATCGCCCACGATGGGACTGTGTTGTCTTGTAGCGTAGGAACACCGGCTAAAGTGTGTGAGTGTGTAGACTAGTGTAAACCTAAAAGATAATGTATGTGGCTGCCGCGTTAGCTAGGGTCGAGTGTGAGGCACAAAAGGAGGCACATTGAGGTTGAGCAAGGCTGAGCAACAAGACTGAACTACGATCAAGGCAGACCAAGGTAGAGCAGGGAGGAGCTAGGAGGTAGAGTTGCAAGAATGTACTGCAAGGCAGAGCAAGACGAGCAAAGAGTGAATGCATGTGGGCTTGCAACATACACAACTAAGATCTAACACCACCCCACAAGGCAGCCCTTCACGCTTGACGGAGGCCAACAATGGAGAGGAGGGTGCTTGCGAGAGAGAGAGAGAGAGAGAGAGAGAGAGAGAGAGAGAGAGAGAGAGAGAGAGAGAGAGAGAGAGAGAGAGAGAGAGGGAGGGAAGGGAAGGGCCGGTGGAAAGAAAAGAGGGAGAAGGGGAGGGATTGTGAGAGAGAGAGAGAGAGAGGGGGGGGAGAGCATTGGTTTTTTTTTTTCATATAAAGAGGAAAAAAGGAATTTAAGTTTAAAAAAAAGGCTCTTCCAAGCAAAACAATAGAGATATCGCTATTTCTTTGCTTGGAAGAGCCCTTTTTTTAAACTTAAACTCCTTTTCATTCCTTTTTTCCTCTTTATATGAAAAAAAAATCCAATGCTCTCCCCCCCTCTCCCTCTCACAATCCCTCCCCCCCTCTCCCCCCGCTCGCCCTCTCCAACCCCCCTATCAGAGTTAAAAAAAAAAACGGGGTATAGTGTTTTCAACTAGCTAAAATTGTAAAATCTTGATTATATGTTGAGAGGTCCTTGAAGAAAAGTAAGAAATTCACAAGTTTAAGTATAAATACCGGCAAAACCTTCAAATTTTGACCTAAAAATCGAGGTAATTTCAAGTTTGCCGTTATTTTCTTCAGTTAGGGAAAATGTATTTCTCTAGCGCTTTCCCTCTCTCTCTCTCTCTCTCTCTCTCTCTCTTTCTATTACTCCTCTCTCTCTCTCTCTCTCTCCCCATCTCCTCTTCTCTCCTCCCCTCTTGCAAATCCTCTTCTCTCTCTCTATTTCTCCCTCGCCTCCTCTCTCTCTCTCTCTCTCTCTCTCTCCCACCATTTTCTTCCCTTTTGTCCTACAGTAAGAGAGATAGGGGGGAGAGAGAGAGAGAGAGAGAGAGAGAGAGAGAGAGAGAGAGAGAGAGAGATGGAGCGAGCAAGAGAGAAGAAGAAGAAGAAGAGAATTTTAACGTCATAGAAAACTATCCCAAGAGACCTTAAAGATCTATCCAATGAGGAGAGAGAGAGAGAGAGAGAGAGAGAGAGAGAGAGAGAGAAGGGGGAAGAAGGGGAAGGAGAGGGACAGGCGGAGAGGGAGAGAGAGGGGGGGGGGGGGGGGGGGGAACGGGTTAGAGAGAGATATAGGGGGACCGAGAGAGGAAAATGGGAGGAGAGAGAGAGAGAGAAGAGGAGAATGTTGAGGAAGAAGGGCAATTGCTGGAGGAGGGAAGGCGCCTAGAGGAGTAGATGGAGAGAGGAGGTGGAGGAGGAAGATGAGGAGGAGGAGCAAGGGAAGATGAGGAAGCACATGGGCGGCAAGAGGAGGAAGGGGAGGTAGGGAGGGAGGTCCTCCAAAAAAAAAAAGCTCGCTCCGTTGAGCTCGCTCGAATACCCAACTCGTTCTACCAATGAAGCTTATCAGATTGCTTTCTCTGAGTTTTGTGAAGTCCTTGGGTATCAACTTTCTAAGTTTTGATCAAATTTTAGGTTTCTACCATCAAATTTCCTAATTTTCAGAGTTATGGTCTTTTTGGCCAAAATATGGTTTTCAGTCCTTTTTACCCTGATCTTTTCAACCCAATTTGATTGCTATTTACCCTACTCCTATGTGTTGGAAAGAGCAAAATGATGCAAATTAAAGTTGGAACAGAAAATGAAACAATACTTTTAAAGCATCGAGAAGATTAGATGAATAAAATGCTTTTGTTATCTTACTCACAAATCTCTTTACCCCTCAAGGATAGATCTAGCCAATCCCTTGACTCTAGACTCTATCAAGCACTAAACTCACATCTAATTGATTTACTGCTAAAGTATAAACAAAATGGATAAAAACTATTTGGAAAAGAAGGCTCTAAACACATACTAGGTCACTCACCACCTAAGGATCGTTCCCTGGCACCGACACCAATGTTAGCGGGTCGTCGCATCAAACATCTGTAGCATAGCTATGTGGCACTAACATAATATGTCAATATTTAGAGAAGTGACTCAAATGGGGCACGGTGTCATGCCGCGGAATGTGCATAATGTGAAACTAAAAATATCTACCTCACTCTCAATGCTTTTGAGAAAATGGAAAAAAAAGGCCATAAATAACCTAGAAATGGTAAAAGGGGGTTCAAAATGCCACCTCAACAATGGTGGTGCTACTACTAGTGTGTGGAGATTTTGTGAAGGGAAAAACATCACTTTTAGCCTCTCAAAGAAGGTATCTTAGTGCAGTCCCCCACTATTCCTAACTTGTGTTTGTGCGTGTGGGTGACCCAATGAGGGTTTTATCTCCTCAAAAAGGTGTTTGGGCTTCTTTATGGAAGTGTTGAAGCTTCCATGAAATGGCCTTGACAAAGAATTGAGGGAGGAAGAAAGGGTTTTTGATACGGCAAACATGCATTGTACCTGTGCAATTAGCAGCGAGGCTACACTAATTCATCACACACACAAAGGTTTTGAATTAATCTTGGTTATTTTTCAAAGTGAATCTTTCATGGTTGGAATTTTTCTCATTTTAAGTGTGTTTTTTCTTTGAGTATTCTACGACTCGCTTAATTTTGCTATGAACTCTCATAGTTAGAGGCCCAATGCTTTCCTAGCTTCAATGCACACTTCTTGACACATTTTTGGTGAACTCGACACTAGGGTGAGGGTTCAAAATATTCTTTTTAAGTTTCAAATCAAATCTTTAAAGCTATGGAGCAACAAGAGAAACAGCTTGATCCTCCTATAGTACTGCAAATGTTTCAAGCCTTTGGTGTGTTTATGCAGTAGCAGCAAGCTGCTAAAAGAAGGGAGATTTTATCGACCAAAGAGCTTCAATTAGTGGTGAAGAAAATGGACCAATTTGATGGTAGATATGTAACAAAGTATCTTTGTGGGTATGTAAAGGAGAGAAAGCTGCATCAAGTGTCTGAAGAAGAGATGGTACAAAGTTTTGAGCTAGCTGTGGTTCCAGAGATTAGAGAGCATGTAAAGGGAATTAGAAATTATCATGGGGGAACTTGGGACACATTCAAATTATCATTGAATGAAGGGTATTTAATGGAGCACTCTAAACGTGTGACAAAGAGAACCTTCCTAGAGTGGGTAGTTAGGCCAAATGAGGAACTTTCACCTACTGAACTTCTAAGGGAATTTGAAATGTGCTATAATCAACTATGAAGGACTGAAAAAGCTACCCTAAACTTAGAGAAGTTAGAGCTCTTTTTGTAGGCTTCAAGGATAGAGTTCAAGAGAAGTTATAGTTACTACTCGAGGATAAGGATGTTGAACAAGGCCTAAGGACTAATTATAAGGAGGTCGAAGATGCAATTTCACTGCTAGCTAAGCCACAGAAAACAACGAGACAAGATTATTGTTAACACTACGCAAGCCCCAAGCGTTCCTAAGAATTCCATAAAGTTTGTTATTGTGGTTCCAAAGAGTGACAAATCCATTTTAGATGATATGGTTAAAGGAATGCAAGGGCTAAAGTTAAAGCTTACAAGGCTGGAAGAAAAGGGGCAACCGTCGGGTCAATCTACAAGGCAAAGACCTCAAAGCAAAGAAAGCTTTGTACACAGATGCATATGGTGTGATAGTATTGACCAGAAAAGGAGGGATTGTGAAAGAAATTTTTAAAGATGCTTTGATAAAGGAGCTTGTTTTATTTAATGACGATAAAATTCACTTAAGTGAAACATGTAAGCCCTTGGGAACAAACTTTGGCAAGTGACATTTGAAGAAGCTGGTTGAGGACATGGCTACTAGCCATGACATTTCAATGGTTGAGGCAACTACCTATGGCTCAAGGTAGATCCCATTAGCCATAATGGAGTTAAGGTTTGAAATGAAGCATCTAATGATATTGGATATTGTGGCCATGTGCAATAGAATCTACCATGAAGGGAAAAGGGAAAAATGATAAAGAGGTTGGAATGATCCTATATACTCTTTTTTAGTGCATGCGTACGCTGCCAAAATGTCAAGCCAATGAGGCCGTTGTTGAAGAGATATGTAGGCGTGAGAATGGGGATGAAGGACCATCAAAAGGGCCACAAGGAGTGGAGGAAGAAATGACACAATGACTCCTAGATCAAATTCTCCACATTGGATGCCTATCCCTGAAGCATCTATGCAAGAAGCCTCTAAAGAAAAGAAGAAGGAAGCAATAAAAGCTAAAGCAAAGGGTCCGACGTACAAACTCCAATCCAATATAGAGGCATCAACAAATATAAAAAAGGATTTAGAAGAGAGGATTTTGAACAATTAGGTGGAATTCACCTTGAGTGAGGGCCTTGGCATAGCAAAGCGGGAGTTCCATGAAGAGATAATTCATATTATCAAGAAAAAGTGGTAGTCTTAGTACTGAATCTATCCATGTAGAGGGTGAAGAAGAGTGTAGCTAGTTTCCATGATCGGACGTTTGTAGCATATCTATCTGGCACTAACATAATATGTCAATACTCAAGAAAGTGATTGGATGGGGCACAAAGATTCTTTGACTCTTTGAGGCTGTCTATCCTCAAGAAGTAAACCTATTAAGCAATCAGCCCAACTCAACAAGAAATCCACCACTCAATGATCATGAAATTTGCTTATGTCCTTTCTCACCACTCTAGGTCATCATGCCATTTTGTCAACTAAACAAACTTGGATTTCCACAAAATTTTAAGGGAGGCTATATAAGGACTAAGGAGACATTTCTACCAAGTCTCATTGCATTTTAACAAGGTACATGGATCGCGATCCATCACGAAACACGTGTTGGTGGATATGCCACGAGCAGATGCTAGCATAGCAAGAACTAAACCAACCCACCAAAATGTCGACCAAGGACGTAGCTCAATCCACATGCATGTGGAAGCAAATAGATGGTTGTCAATGACCTACTCACCTTCTAAGACAATCACTACTCGAGGAAATCAAACCCAGACATCCTATATGCTTGTGACTACAAAACAACCTACAATGCTCACGCTACCAAAATCAAGATCAAAAGTCCTCGAATTGCTTCAAAACTCACAGGGGCTACTCTACTTACCAAAAAGTTGCTACCCTATGGACTCTGACCCTATATCTTGCCCATAATCACTTGGTGCAGCAAACACATATGAAGATAGGCAGTCTATTACAGGTCACCAGTTCTCAACTTGTATGATCCTATCACCATGAACCTACTAGTATGAGGAACTTGCAAAACAAACACACGGTTTGCAAGATAACTCGCTCAAAAACTTGTGGGAGCTTGCCTCATGATGAAACCAAAACTTCGCAAGCTTGGTGTTAATGCATAGACCTCACCGTTGCTAACTGGTTGTTGGTGTCAACTTCACAATGGCTTCTCCGTAGCACGTGTAGCAAAGGGATAATGCCTCTCTCTCTCTCTCTCTCTCTCTCTCTCTCTCTCTCTCTCTCTCTCTCTCTCTCTCTCTCTCTCTCTCTCTCTCTCTCTCAGTTATGCAGACACGACATAGTAAACGCAATTGTTTGATTAATTTCAAAATTATTCTTAGGGTTACAAAACTTTGGCTTATATACATTTCTCTTAAGAGGCACATTCCTTAAATAATCTCTCCCATTTATAAAAAATGAGATATTACAAAAAAAATGGGTGATCAGGTAATCCTTCTTAGTGTTCCATCAGTCAACACTCCCCCGTCCTGGTATGGCCATGTCTTTGTTTGGTCTTTGATCCATTTCTTTGCTCAATAGAACCCTGGTGGATTAATCATCTTCAAGTATGATTCATATTTGATATTGCCAATGCTCACCATTGGCAAAAATCTTGATGTCATATGTGCAAAAAACCGTGTAAAGCCTCTTGAAAGGCTTGCATGTGGAAGCTCGGTAAAAACATCAACCACTGATAGAAATTATGTAGCACTTGTGTCCAGGGTTGAGTGGAGAGGTCGTAAGCCAATTTGCTAAAAGTGTTGCCCATTGATAGTAGACTTGAGTCTCTAACTTTATGCGGCATGAACACCTCTGATATAGGCTAGCAATTTTGTATATTTACCTTAACATCACGCACATCAAAAGATACATAATCTCTAATAGATTTTGGAGCATCTACTAGACATACTAGATATGCCAGACACTTTGTGAGCCAGTCTTTTCTCCACTTTGGCTGTGAATCTACGATCCTCTTTGAGACTATTTGATCCTTTATGTCACCTTCAAAGAGAGGTTTTGTCTCCTCTGCCTGGATTATTTTCTTCATTACAAGCACTTTATATTTGAGCAAATGGTAAGGGAGGGATGGCATCCACTCTTCTCTGATTACATTAGTATCTAGCCTTGCACCCCCACAGAATGTAGCATCCTTTGCTCCCATTCTATTGCTACTCTGACACCTTCTTCAGTGGCTTGCTCTACTAAAGTCCGGAGATGGGCCTCATCCTCCACTATCAAATCCTGCCCCTCTTCTTGGATTTGTGAAGGTATCTCCACCAGTATAGGTTCTCCCAAGCTTTCTGGAATTTCCATCGTCTCTTGTTGGGCATTGACTCCTGAGTCACTTGGACTCAAATTTGTATCTTAACCCTTGGCTCTCTCCACCTCTTGTCTTGATTCTACCAGTTGATGTTGCATTAGTGCGTCTCTTTTGGTGGCTTCCTCTGCATTGTTAACTAGAAGCTCTTGTAGCGTTTCTAATTGACGGTTCATTTGGTTATTCTCTTCTTGGAGCTCCTACTAGTCTTGAGTCTTTCTTCCACTGCCAAGGAGCCTTCTACTATGTGAACTCTTTGTATCTACTCTAATTTTAGCTCTTTCAAAAGTGTCGTGATCTAAGCTTCCAAGGCCTGTATGGCCTGGCTATCCGCTCTTGTAGCCTGTAGACCTTGGGGTTCCTCTTAGTCTCTGTATGGTCAATTGTTGGATCTCTAATTTGTTCTGAGATCTATTATCTCATCTCAAACTAATTCTAGCTCATCCTCTGTCTTCTCTTTCTCCTATTGCAGATTGGCAATTTCTTTAGATACCCCAACCATCTGGAGGGTGAGGGTATCCCTTTCTGCTTTAGCTTCCTTTAGGAGCTTGCTTTGTGCTTCTTGCTCTCTTTTTTCACTTTCTACCCTTTGAATGGATCCTTGCAATTATTTGGTGAGGTTGTCATGCTTTCCTGTCATATTTTTCTCTCTCGTCCTAAGCATGCTATTTTCCTCTACCATAGTGAGAGGTCGGGTTCTGATTTTATCCAAAATTTGGTGGGCAGCTCTTACATCTTCTTCGTTTGCTACTACCACACTTTTTTTTGATGGCCTAGGTAGTAGTCCCGCCAGGTGATTGGTGGGACTTGCACCAAGCCCATTACTTCACGCGGTGATAAATGAACTTCTGGTGCTCTTCTTTGAGTACCATGGTATTGTGGCTTCTCCTCGGTTTTTTCTTATTTCCTTGCATCCCATGGTGGGATAGAAGTGCCATACAGTGCCTCAGAAGCATCCATTGTTGTATATCTAGGTTTAAGGAGATCCTCATAGGTGCATCTTCTAGTCTTTTCCTTTTCCTCTAGTGTTGGCTCAACTTCTAATTTCTTCTTTGGCAGGTCCTTTTGTTGGGATGTTGGGTGTTTTGGGCTTGGAGGTTGTTGTGTGTATCCCAAGGGAGATGTTGGTGGTGTTGTACCACCTCCCTCCTCCTTGGATTCTTTTTCTTCTTCTCCTTGTGATTCAGGTTGCTCTTGTAGCTTTCTCTTAACAACTTGCACTTCCTCAACAGTAAAAGGCTCCAAATTTTTCTATTCTATCAAAATCTCAGACTCTCATATGCCCTGATGTAGTGATCAAACTGATTCTCTAAGGGTCGACATGAACTACCACTCTTTTTCTTTAAGTCTGGTACCCAATACTCCTCAAAATCTACTTTTGGTGCCTGCTCGGCTTTGAATTACTCAATCAGTCATTCATTGCAAGTCGCCTTTGTAAGATCTCCAAGTTTTGGGTCTCTTTTAAAAATAAGAAAAATTAGCTTTCAATATTTATTTTGTCAAATTTTGATTTAAGATGTTTGATTGATAGTATTGTAAGGCTCTAAAGTAAAAAGCAAGGCCATTTCCATGTTCCAGTAGGTTAGATGCACGTTTGGTTCGATTTTCCGCTATTTTTAGCTTTTTCATTATTTTTAGTGCTTTTTTGTGAAAAGCGAGACCGCTTTCTTATTCCGGTGGACAAGGGAAACCCATGGTTCAATTTTTTTAAAAAAAATTCTTGCTTTTTATGCTATTTTTAGCTTTTCATGCTTTTTGGCATTTTTGAAAGCAATGTGCTTTCTATGATGACCGAAATATAAAAATATTAATTTTAGTCTCTGTCAAATTTAAAAATGAGCACCCGGAGCAAAACCGGGACTAAACGAGATTTTTACGGAAATTATTTTTATAAAAAGCGATACCGTAAATACGTCGGGGCAGTACGGAAAAGTCATAACCATTTTGGGACATCATGGTGTGGCGTAGTGAGAGATACCCCTCCCCGGGGGTCTATGCACCAAATATACAATTTACACCTTTACACAAATTTCAATATACATCAGAGTTGCGGAAGCATTTGCATAGGGGAGGAGTTCTCAATGCCCAACCAAGCATGGAGTTTAGGCCATGAGCCGCACTGCACCAGAGGTACCTAGCGACTAGTGCTACCCCTGACTGGGTGTTATGAATGAAAGCGTACTCAAGAAAAAAATATAACATTGTTGAGGGTGAATATATGTGTACACCGTGTTGCGGGAAGAGAGAGAGAGAGAGAGAGAGAGAGAGAGAGAGAGAGAGAGAGAGAGAGAGAGAGAGAGAGAGAGAGAGAGAGAGAGAGAGAATATAGTGGAGGGTGAAATAGGGTGCACAGAGACATGAGAAAATGACAACAGAGAATCTTTAAATGCCCAATTTAAATGAAACAGGAAACCATGTGTTAATGCAATGATAAAATATGGGTATACCATAACATCAAAAGTTTATGACAAAATAACTAGTGGAGCACCGGACCTTGTATAGGGATCAATCGGCCCACCCATCCACATTCGCTCTACTACCAGAGAGAATTTCACTTCGTTCACCTCTCTCCATGAACTCGGGATTTGAAAGGATCCCAAGTACTAGTAGGTGGTAGGGTATCAACACCAACCATACCAGTTTAGGTGCCACGCCTCTTCGATGCCCAGCATCGCGTATTTAGGCAAAGCCAAGGCAAAATCCCCAACGCGTTAGCCGTGTAGGTCATTCAACCCTCGACGCACTAACCGTGTAGATGAGTCTAACAAAAAGAAAAAGAATTAGACAACGCCCCCGATCTAGCAAAGCCCCAAGTCAACGACTCTTTAGTGTAAGGCTAAGGAATGTAGGTGATCCTAGTCTTATAGCGACGCTACCATGAAAAACATAACACATGAGTCCAATCACATTAGCACTTTCCATATGCATAAACAATATTTTCCAAGCAGTTAGATTGTACAGAGTCTCTACCCTTACACGTCTACCTTAAACCATCTAGATCACTTCATGATCCAGTCCCAAAACCATAAACCATAATCCAATCATATCACACGGGTGAGCACTCCACCCAACTTGGGTGAGGCACGACCAATCCTGGATAACCACTTTAGAACATAACATGGCTACAAAAATTTCGGCAGCATAACCATATCTACAAAAAAAACCATGAGCCATGTCGGCTTTCACCATAAAATCACAACCATAATCCATGAGGAAATCTCAACCCTTAACCATAAATCATAATCACATTGAACCAACTCCCACACTTGGAGTTTGATATATCCTCTGCAATCAATCGGAGTCCACACATATATGACCCTTGAGACATGATTCTTTCATGCATAAAAAGAGTTCGACCATCAACTAATCATGATATAAAAATCCAAGTTTGACAACATCCAGCCATGCAAAGTTGATGCATCATATCTGCACTTCACCCCTCTAGCACATAGAGCTAGTTTTCACCTAGAAAGGTGTAAAGAAATCATAACCATGCATATAAGGCATCCATAAGTTCCCATATATCATATGATAACATTCCATCATCATAAACATGATACAAAACAGCTTCGACCTTTAGGTAAACCATAAACCGTAACTTCATACATATGCAGAAAACAACTTTTTGACATTTTCGAGAGCGTGCATAACATGCAAATGAAAAAATGGTTCTCCAAGGAGCCTGGAGTCAAAAAAATTGGTTGTGTAGTGGACAGCAAGCTGTTTTTTGACCATATCTCTTAACTCGTGCGTGATTTTCAGATGACACCATGAGAGAAAATGTTCCAAATGGTGTGTTTTATCTCTGGTATGAAGGGTTCGGCCTGATTCATAACGGTTTGTGAGTTATGACCAAAACAGTGTTCCTACTATCTCTATGACGTGAAATGAAAAGCGCTTTTTATGCACGTAGTGATCATAAACGCATCATGTGCATAAATCAACGTGTTAAACATGATGAAATAATCATGAAAAAACTTCATACGTACTCGGTTAATCCATACACACACTCGTATATGAAAAAACAATCACCGAGAGGGTGACTACTCAAAAAAACGACATAGAGAGAGAGATGATGATGGCTATTGAGTTTAGAGCTTCGCACCGTGCTTTAGAATCAATTAGGGGCTGTCGAAAGGCTTCTTTCTTTTTCGCAAGAGAGCGGTGATGAGAGCTACGTAGAGGTATCCGCCACGAAAGCTTTCGGAGAGCACGTACACCATGAAACGAGAGAGAAGATAGTAAGCAAGTAGAGAGGGAATATCCTTCTTCTTCTTCTTCTTCTTCTTCTTCTTTCCAAGAGAAGAGTTTATGGATATGGTGATGATGAGCTTACACCACTCCGTATAATAGATACGTATAGCATTGCAGTAGTAGACGCAACAGACGGCACAAAAAATTGAGGTGTCTATGCCAATTTATAGGTTTTTCAATTGCCCGTGCTAGTTTTACAGCTAGGAATAGCTTCATTCAGTTTTTACAACAAAATTGGCCAATTGAACAGTATCCGATCACAACTAATGGAAACCTTAGCTAAACTATGCCACACCGTAATGTCCTGACATAATTATGACTTTCTCGTACTGCCCTGGAGTATTTACGATACCATTTTTTATAAAAATAATTCTCATAAAAATCTCGTTTGGTCCTGTTTCTACTTCGAGTGACCATTTTTAAATCCGATATTAATAATGTTAAGTTTAGGTCATCATAAAAAGCACATTGCTTTTCAAAAACACCGAAAAGCATGAAAAGCTAAAAATAGTGTAAAAAGTTTTTAATTTTTTAAAAAAAAATTGAACCACGGGTTCTCCTTGTCCACTGGAATAAGAAAGCGGACTTGCTTTGCACTAAAAATCATGAAAAACAAAACCTAGTGTGAAAAGCACTCAAAAAAATAAAATAGAAAATTGAACCATAGCTTCTGTGGAACGCATAGATCAAGGATCCGACCTTGCTTTTTGCAAAAAAACACATAAAAGCATAAAAAGCATGAAAAAGCTAAAAATAGCGAACTTTTCCAAAACTGAATGAAATGTCCATCTAACCTACTGGAACATGGAAATGGCCTTGCTCTTTACATTAGAACCTTCCAATACTGTCAATCAAGCATCTTAAGTTAAAATTTGAAAAAACATATATTGAAAGCTATTTTTCTTATTTTTAAAAGAGACCCAAAAATTGGGGATCTTACATCCTCCCACACTTGAAAAATTTGAGGTATCCTCACCTCAACATGAAATCTAGATAATTTAGTCTCCTTACATCATCACGTTCCCAAGTGGCATGTTCCTAAGGATACATTGATCATTTAACAAGGAGTTCATTGATGGTCCGATTACGTAGAGTCTTGGTTCTGCTCTGAATTATTACTTTGGGATATACTTCAAAACATCGGTAGAGGTAGATAATATAAGATCATTAAGGATATGTTGCGGATCAGGTACATACTTCTTGAGTAAGCTGACGTGAAAAAAATCATGTACCTTTAGGTGTGGTGGAGTCTGTAACCTTGATCATTAATCCGCTATGTGATTACATAAGGTCCGCAATTCTGGCACTTAACTTTTTACACTTACCCATTGATAAAGAACTACGTTTGGGTTTTACTCTCAGAAATACCATATCGCCCTCTTCAAAAAGTCTGGTAGATTGTCTTGGGTCAACATAACTCTTCTGTCTATCTTGAGCAGTCTTAATATCCTGTCGTATAAGATCAGTTTGTAGTTGCATTTCATCCAACATTTCTTTGGATGCTTGAACTTGTATGAGAGAGTTTGTCCATTTGAGTGGAGTAAGACACTCTTTTCCATACAATGCTTGAAAAGGAGACATTCCAATTGAGCATTGGAATGAAGAATTATATGTAAATTCAACCAAATAGTCCATTTACTCTACTCATGTATACAATAAACTCTTAACATGTCTTCAATGATTTGATTTGTTCTTTTTGTCTGCCCATCAGTATAAGGATGATAAGCAGTATTAAAGGCTAAGTGGGTTCTTGTAGTAGCTGAGAATAAGGCCTTTCAAAAATTAGAGGTGAACTTCGCATCACGATCCAAAATTATCCGTTGAGGTAAACCATGATACATGCAAACACCTTTCACACTACAAAAAAAACAGGTGCCTTCGACGCAAATTTCGACGCCAACCGTCAAAAATTGCGTCGAAATCCACGTCCCTATGAAACAATCGGAATATGCATCGATATCTACATCAATAATCATAGTTTTCGAGCTTATTTTGATGCCTATATCGATGCCTATATGGACGACCATATCAGGAAAAAAAATCTTGGGCAGAGGACAGGCAGCCCGGCCTGTGCCCAGTGAAAAGATGAACACATACATAGCCAGACTACCTGTCCTCTGCCCAAGAAAGCGAGCAACACCAAAATCAACTGTTCTCTCGTAGAAATTTTGGCAGAGTTCCCTTCGTTTTAACATAAACTTTTCAAAAAAAAACATATATACGCCTCCTACATGATATCCATGTAGGATCTCACATGAGATTTAAGGCACAACTTGATGAAAGAAATGAAAGTAAAATGAATTGAACTTCATAACGAACTTTGTGCAAAACCATAACCATAACCATGATTAAAACCATAACGATAACCATAACCATAACCATAAAGTTCGTTAAATTCTTGCATAATTACCATAACCAAAACCATGATCAACACGTGTCCAAAACAATGTATAACCATGTCCAAAACCATGATCAAAACCATCCATAACCATAACCATAACTATAACCAAAACCATGATCAACACCTATATGTGCATGTCTATACAAGAAAGAAACACAGATATGTGCCTGTGTCTCACAAAACATATATAGAAAAACCACTGATGACTCGCGCATCACAACCTGCACATAAAGGGACAAGTCACAAAATTAGTATGATATTAATTCACATATAATTAATTAATTAAGTCAACTCACACATATTCTTTGTCTCGATCAAACGCCTCACCTCAATCGATCAGCGAGGCTCTAAGGCCTCCCAGTCTACAGTCTCTCCTACGGCAACAAGATATTCAATACATCATAAATGCCTTTCCGATATCCATATGTCTCCTGCTGGCGTGTTGGGGCTTGATGCATTGCAAGATTTTGCATTTATACAAAAACCAAAGTAATTAAGAATACATGATTCATCGCTCTTGAAAAAAAACGCCATAGCTAGGATTGGATTGGAAACTCACAAACTCATAGTAAAAGGTGTCGAAGCCTCCGCTGCCAAGATGAGATGTGCCCCTAGTCTCCCTATGTACCTCCGCGGCGAGATGCTGTTGTCTGAAGCTCGTGTCCGTTGTCTCCTCCTCTTCCCTGATTTTCTGCCACGACTCGTGTGAGATGCCCGAAGGCTTCGGCGAGCCCTGCCTGAAAGCCCAACGAGCTGCATCTCGATGATGTTTCACGGTGTCCCGTGCAACATTCATGATCCACCTCCTCGGAAGCTCTGCTGAACTCGAAGCAGGCCGATACTCTCTCATGATGTTCTCCACTATATAATTGATTTTGTTGTGGTCTTGATGAGTCCAAGATGTCATGATGGTGCTAGAAAATTGCACGTCCGCGAGCTGGCGAACCCGCTGTCTCATCTCAGTCCTGACACTATCCATGTCAACGTGTCCATTTGGCCGTACAGTATAGACCTTGGAGGCACTAGGATCGTGTGCCCCCCAAGGTGTCCGAGGTGTGCTAAGAGGTGTGGCGAGAGGTGTTCCTGCGTGGGACGGGGGTCGTGAGCGAGGATGGGTCGAAGCAATCTACTCGAGTTCACTGCCATTGGTTGTGCTTGGACAAAGTCACTAATGCACCTTGGTTTCTCGTAGTCATCAAAGGTAACAATAACATTGTGAGGGTTGTAGTTGAGAATAGGTCCATAGACTCTAATGAACCAATCCTGGGGTACATAATAGAATCAGTTTCCACCATTTGACTTCTTCCATACTCTGATTATGACCTTATCACAAAAGCCGTATCTTTGGTTTACCATAAGGGCCTTCTTACTAAGTATGAGTTCTCAACTTGGTATGTCCAAAAGAGAAGATAAGTTAAGGTAAAGAACATATCCTTGCACTTTAACATTTCCTTCTTGGATCTTTTCCTTTACCCAGAGCCGGGTTGGTCATAAAACTATCAGGCACTTGTGTTCGATGTCGAGGTTGAGCTTCAACATATAACTCCCATGATACGTAAGTGTCGGGTACAAGGTAATTTCCAGACCCCTTTGAAACTCGAACCACTTCAATTTCCCAATGGAGATTGAATCCAACCACATAATTGAAAAAGACTCTTTGTGCAAAGTCACTCGGGAGTTCATCTAGACAATTAAGAAGATCCATCTAAAACAAGACAAGGAGAGAGAAAACTTAGTACACAAGTGAACCAAAACTGAGTCTATGTTTCTTTTATTCATCAAAATTTGATCTTTATGATTTCATCCCAAGACAAGGTATTTCCTCATACCTCCCACGCGACAACATGGTCTGTAGTTATCTTCTAGTTTTTCTTTTCCTATGACAGATGCAAGAGCTTCAAACTTATTAGCAACTTTGGCAATCCTTAACATTTGGGAGCGCATCGCCAAGTAGTAGAACATGTCTTTTAGGCCTAACCATATTCTGAGTCAAAGTAGTCTGAGGTTAGCAAACCAATCCCTTGGATTGTCGTCAATATAGAGATGAAGAATTGACGGAAGGGTTCTTGGTGACGGGTAAGGTAACTACGATCAATACTCTTCCAACAAGTTGTCCCGGGGTGGTCACTTTTTAGAATGTGTATGATATCACGTGAGTTAACCGGAGAGGATTATTAAAAGACCAAAATGTATAAAAATGTATACATACAGAGGGGGGTGGGGGTTTTTTAAATAGGCTCACAGTGTAAGTATAGTATGTATATTGGGGTACTATTAATTACCTCTTGAACGCACGTGATATAGTGGTCTTTTGATAAGTGACTGCCCCAGGCAAGTTGTGCTTCCTGGCATGCCAAAGACTTTGGTCCCGATTTCTAAGTAAAAGAGTTCTCGTTCATCTCTGGACAACCATGTCACCATATTGTTGAACACTATGGCCAAAACCTCATTCCCCTGGCTAAAGCATTCAGATGTCACTCTAGGAGCCATTTGTTACTACAAAACAAACATTCAAAGAAATTACAACACCGTTTTTTAAACACTTCAACCACTTCACCATAACTCAAACCAAACACTTCCACTCAAGAAGACAAGTCAAACAAGTACCACCAACCAATGTCACCCATAGATGCATCATGAATACAATATCTTTTCTCAACAGCATGCATGGATGCATACACAATGCATAACTAACCCAACTAGTATCAGGCTTTAAGCTATCCCCATAACCTTAAGCATACGCTCTGATACCAAGTGAGAGATACCCCTCCTCGGGGGTCTATGCACAAAATATACAATTTACACCTTTACAAAATTTTCAATATACATCAAAGTTGCGGAAGCATTTGCATAGGGGAGGATTTCTCAGCACCCAACCAAGCATGTAGTTTAGGCCATGAGCCGGATGCATCCAGAGGTACCTAGCGACTAGTGCTACCTTTGAATAGGTGTTATGAATGAAAGAGTACTCAAGAAAAAAATATAACATTGTGGAGGGGTGAATATATGTGTACACCGTGTTGCAAGAAGAGAGAGAGAGAGAGAGAGAGAGAGAGAGAGAGAGAGAGAGAGAGAATATAGTGGAGGGTGAAATAGGATGCACAGAGACATGAGAAAATGAAAACAAAGAATCTTTAAATGCCCTATCTATATGAAACAGGCAACCATGTATTAATCCAATGACAAAATGTGGGTATACCATAACATCAAAAGTTTATGACAAAATAAGTAGGAGAGCACTGGACCCTGTGTAGGGATTGACCGGTCTACCCATCCACATCTGCTCTACTACGGACAGAGAGAATTTCACTTCGCCGCGGGAGCGAGCCAGAACACCTCCAACCTACCTGAGCCAGACATAAGCTGAGGCCGCTTCGCCTCCCTCCATGAACCCGAGCTTTGAAAGGATCCCAAGTACCAGTAGGTGGTAGGGTATAAACACCAACCATAGTGCAACGCCTCTTCGATGCCCAGCATTGGGTGTTTAGGCAAAGCCAAGGAAAAATCCCTGATGTGTTAGCCATGTAGGTCATTCAACCCCCAACGCACTAACCGTGTAGATGAGCTTAACCCAAAGAAGAAGACATAGGCAACACCCCAATCCAGCAAAGCCCCAGGTCAATGAACCTTCAGTCTAAGGTTAAGTGATGTAGGTGATTCTAGTCTTGTAGCGAAGTTGCCATCAGAAACATAACACATGAGTCCAATCACAATAGCACTTTCCATATGCACAAACAATCTTTTCCAAGCATTTAGACTGTACAGGGTCTCTACCCTTATACGTCTACCATAAACCATCTACATCACTTCATGATCCAATCCCAAAACCATAAACCATATCCAATGATATCACATAGGTGAGCACTCCGCCCAACTTGGGTGAGGCATGACCAATCCTGCATAACCACTTTAGAACATAACATGGATGCAAAAATTTCGGTAACACAACCATATCCCAGAAAAAAACCATGAGCCACACCGTCTTCCGTCATAAAATCACAACCATAATCCATGAGGGAATCTCAGCCCTTAACCATAAATCATAATCACACTGAACCAACTCCCACACTTGGAGTTTGACATATCCTCTACAATCAATCAGAGTCCACACACATATGACCCTTAAGACATGATTCTTTCATGCATAAAAAGAGTCCGACCAGCAACTAATCATGATATAAAAATCCAATTTTGACAACATCCAACCATGCAAAGTTGATGCATCACGTCTATACTTCACCCCTCTAGCACATAGAGCTAGTTTTGACCTAGAAAGGTGGAAAGCAATCATAACCATGCATATGAGGCATCCACATCAATCTATAAGTTCACATACATCATATGATAACCATTCCATCATCATAAACATGATGCAAAACAGCTCCGACCTTTAGGTCAACCATAAACCATAACTTCACACCATAAACCATAACTTCACACATATGCAAAAAACAACTTTTTGACATTTTTCGGAGCGTGCATAATATGCAAATGAAAGTATTTGACCTCAAACCAATGCATCAAGCTCAGATCTATAATATAGACTAGCACTTTATCACATCACTTCACCCATATATGGTACTCACACAACAAAAGGTAACCCCAAAAGAAAGGCACTTTAATCATATTTGCCTATTCGGTTTGGGATGTCTAACCATATACCTTCACATAAGTTTATAGGCATCCAATAATTGAAATCAACTCACCAAAACAACCCATAAATTATACATAAACAGCTCGGTTAACTCACAACGTCATATGGTACTCTCCCTCGGTAGCACCCCTATACGTGTAGGTAAAACCGGTTATGGAACAATTAATAACTCGCATTTACGAGTTGATAACGGAAACCTAAACACATTTATCATCAAGTTTCATCAAGATTTTCAATTGGTTAAGCAGATTTGCCCATCTGGTGAATCTATATAGTGGTTCTCCAAGGAGCCTAGAGTCAAAAAATTTGGTTGTGCAGTGGACAGCAAGCTATTTTTTGACCATATCTCTTACCTCTTGTGTGATTTTCACATGACACCTTAGAGAGAAAATGTTCTAAATGATGTTTTTTACCTCTGGTGTAAAGGGTTTGGCCTAATTCATAACCGTTTGTGAGTTATGACCAAGCAATGTTCCTATCGCCTCTATGATATGAAACAAAAAGCGCTTTTTATGCACGCATGTGATCATAAACGCATCATCATGTGCATAAATTAGCGTGTTAAACATGATGAAATAATCATGGGACAACTTCATATGTACTCGCTCAATCCATACATGCTCTCATATACCAAAAAATAATCACCAAGAGGGTGACTACTTAGAAAAACGACGTAGAGAGAGAGAGAGAGAGAGAGAGAGAGAATGATGGCTATGGAGTTTAGAGCTTCTCACCGTGCTTTAAAATCGATTAGGGTTTGTCGAAAGGCTTCTTACTTTGCCGCAAGAGAGCGGTGATGAGAACTACGTAGAGGTATCTGCCACGAAAGCTTCCGAAGAGCGCGTGTAAACGAGAGAGAAGATAGTAAGCAAGTAGAGAGAGAATATCCTTCTTCTTCTTCCTCTTCTTCTTCTTCTTCTTCGAGAGAAGAGCTTATGGAGATGGTAATGATGAGCTTGCTTTTGGGAACTTTCCAAAAAACATGCCTTTGCTTTTGGTGGTCAACTTTCCTACTTACCATTCATTTTTTATAGCAAAATTTGCCAATTGAATAGTATTCGGCCAACTAATGGAAACCTTAGCTAGACTATGCCGCACCGTAATGTCCCGACATGATTATGACTTTCCCGTATTGCCCTGGCGTATTTATGGTAGCGCTTTTTATAAAAATAATTCTCGTAAAAATTTCGTCTGGTCACGTTTCTGCTCCGGGTGACCATTTTTAAATCCGATAGAGACTAAAATTAATAGTTTTAAGTTTAGGTCATCATAAAAAGCACATTGCTTTTCAAAAATGCCGAAAAGCACAAAAAGCTAAAAATAGCGTAGAAAGCAAAAAAAAATCAAAATTTTCTAAAATTGAACCACGGATTCCGCTCGTCCACTGGAATAAGAAAGCAGACTCGCTTTTCACTAAAAAGCACTAAAAATCATGAAAAGCTAAAAATAGTGTGAAAAACACTCAAAAAGTAGATTTTTTTAAAATTGAACAATAGCTTTCTTGGAATACGTAGATCAAGGATCCGACCTTGCTTTTTGAAAACAAAAGCACCTAAAGGCATAAAAAGCATAAAAAAACTAAAAATAGCAAATTTTTCCAAAACTGAACCAAACACCCATCTAACCTACTAGAACATGGAAACGGCCTTGCTTTTTTACTTTAGAACTTTCCAATACTGTCAATCAAGCATCTTAAGTCAAAATTTGGGATCTTACAGTAGTCTACCCAAGGTTCCATTAGTTGGTCGGGTACTATTCAATTGGCCAATTTTAATGTAAAAATTGGATGGTAAGTGGGAGAGTTGACCACCAAAAGCAAAGGCATATTTTTAGAAAAGTTCCAAAAAGCATGGAGCTATTCCTAGCTGAGAAGAGGGTGGTAGAAGTTGGATTGGGGTTCACTCCAGCTTTTTGCAGTGCCTATAAATTGATAGTTAGTGCTCGGTTTTCAATGCCATTTGT
Source organism: Adiantum capillus-veneris (assembly GCF_014529385.1). NCBI lineage: Eukaryota > Viridiplantae > Streptophyta > Polypodiopsida > Polypodiales > Pteridaceae > Adiantum > Adiantum capillus-veneris. The sequence goes on from NC_140956.1 coordinate 9,881,943, forward strand.
TGTGTATACTACCGCAAGGCTATACATATCTATTATACGGAGTGGCGCAAGCTCTTCATCACCATCTCCATAAGCTCTTTTCTCTCAAATACGAAAAGAAGAAGAAGAAGAAGGATATTCTCTCTCGGCTTGCTTACTATCTCCTCTATCGTTTCACGTTGTACGCGCTCTCTGAAAGCTCTCGTGGTAAAAACCTCTATGTAGCTCTCATCACCGCTCTCTTGCGACAACATAAGAAGCCTTTTGACAGTCCCTAATCGATTTCTAAAGCACGGTGAGAAGCTCTAAACTCCATAGACATCATCATCTCTCTCTCTCTCTATGTTGTTTTTCTGAGTAGTCACCCTCTCGATGATTGTTTTTTCGTAAACGAGTGCATGTATGGATTTACCGAGTACATATGAAGCTACCCCATGATCATTTCATCATGTTTAACACACTGATTTATGCACACGATGTGTTTATGATCATTGTGTGTATAAAAAGTGCTTTTTGTTTAGAAGCAATATTGTTTTGGTCATAACTCACAAACGTCATGAATCATCCCAAACTCTTTATACCAGAGATGGAACACATCATTTAGAACACTTTTCTCTCTCTGGTGTCATGTGAAAATCACACACGAGCTAAGAGATACGATCAAAAACAACTTGCTACCCACTGCACTTAGTCAAAATTTTGGACTCCATGCTCCTTGGAGAACCACTTTATAGATTCATCGAATGGGAAAACCCACTAAGCCAATTGAAAACCTTGATGATAAATGTATTTAGGTCTCTATTATCACCTCGGGTATGTGATTATAAATCATTCCATAACCAGTTTTACCTACACGTGTAGGGATGCTACCAAGGGGGAGTACCATGTGACGTCATGAGTTAACCAAGCCACCCATAAACTTATGTGAGGATATATGGTTAGCCAACCCAAACCGCATAGGCAGATATGATTAAAGTGGCTTTCTTTTTGAGTTATCATTTGTTGTGTGAGAATCATATAGGTAAAGTGATGTGCTAGAGTGCTATTCTATGAGCTTGATGCATTTGTTTGAGGTCAAATACTTTCATTTTTATGTCATGCATGCTCCCAAAAATGGCAAAAAATTGTTTTTTGTATATGTGTGAAGTTATGGTTTATGGTCAACCTAAAGGTCGGAGCTGTTTTACATCATGTTTATGGTGCTAGAATGTTATCATATGATGTATGGAACCTTATGGGTTGATGTGGATGTCTCATGTGCATGGGTATGATTGCTTTCCACCTTTCTAGGTCAAAACTAGCTCTATGTGCTAGAGAGGTGAAGTGCAGATGTGATGCATCAACTTTGCATACATTATGCAAAATTTGGACTCACAAAGGGGCCCTTTAAGGAGTTTGACTTTACCTCTCTCTACCAAAACGGGCGCATGGATAAACAAACAAACTCCAAAGTTGGCGGAGGTTTGACAGTTAGAATGTCCTCTTCAAGCTCTATCTACTGATATATAGCACGCCATGAGATTCCTCATATTTTAGAAGATTCTTTTTTTTATTCACCTATGATGTGACAGAGTGCCCGTTTTGGTAGAGAGAGGTAAAGTCAAACTCCTTAAAGGGCCCCTTTGTGAGTCCAAATTTTGCCTAATGGTTGGATGTTGTCAAAATTGGAATTTTATATCATTTTTAGTTGCTGGTCGGACTTCTTTTATGCATGAAAAGCTCATGTATTAAGAGTCATGCGTGTGGACTCCAATTGCTGCAGGGGATATGTCAAACTTCAAGTGTGGGAATTGATTCGTTGTGAATATGATTTGTGGTTAAGGGCTTAGATTCCCTCATGGATTATGGTTGTAATTTTATGGAGGAAGTTGGTGTGGTAGAGCGGAAGTGGATAGGTAGACCGGTGGATTCCTACACAGGGTCCGATTAGTTATTTTGTCATTATATTTTCATAAACATTTTTTTGATATCATGGTATACCCAGATTTTGGCATTGCATTAATATATGGTTGCGTGTTTCATTTAGATGGGCCATTTAAACACTCTTTGTTGTCATTCTCTCACGTCTCTGTGCACTTTATTTCATCCTCCACCATACTCTCTCTCTCTCTCTCTCTCTCTCTCTCTCTCTCTCTCTCTCTCTCTCTCTCTCTCTCTCTCTCTCTCTCTCCGCAATGTGGTGTACACATATATTCACCCTCCACATTGTTATATTTTTCATGAATACACTCTCATTCATGTTTGGTGGACACAGCAGACTGACACGTAAAAGGTGGATGTACACCAAACCTTGTAGTACTTTTTTTGAAACAAGCGATGTAATTCAGCTAATGGGGATTCGTAATTGTAATATATTCTGGCATGCCCTCTTAGCCTCTCTGAGTCTACACCCTTGTAAGTGGTCGAATGGCCGTGGGAAAGTCCCCTTAGTCTTTAAGTCAAAATCCTTAGTTTAGACTAAAAAGATATCATTAGCCTGAAGGAGTTTGAACGTTCACTGTGAGAAACCTCTTGCTGCTACAATTTGTAGTCCACTTTTCTCCTGGATTGGTAATCAGATTCATTATCGAATAGCACATTGTGTTCCTTGTCTCTTGCTCTACAATTTAAGTGTAACCATTCTCAACTTTGCTATGGTTCGTAACGCATTGTTTTTAGGCTAAATGCATTGATTTGAGGTCTTAAATGGTTATTTTTTGATGTTTTGACCTTAGATAAGTGTTTCTATACTTAAGGAGGACCTTTTTGTATAGTTCTGTTTCAGTTTTCTGCACATTTTTTGTGATGGATCGTGATTTATGTACCTTCCTAGATGGTTGAAGAACTTGGTATGATAATGCTTCTAGGTGTTGTAATACCTCTCCTTAAGTTTCATTGCATTCATAAATTGTTTGGATGCCGAAAAAGCTTGATGACCTAGAGCAGTGAGATTGGACGCAGACTGATTCTCTGACTAGGAAGAGGTTGGTTTGCTTTTGTCGTAGTATGAGTAGCCCTCTGAGCTCACTTTGGTGAGATTGACACTCTCATCAAGTCTCCGTGCCCCATCCCAAGTCGCTTCCTTGCATATTGAAATTATGTTAGTACAAAAAAGCTATGCTACAGACATCCGTCACGACGACCCGCTAACATTGGCGCCACTGCCGGGGAGCTCAATTCTTAGGTGGTGAGCGACTCAATGTACGAAAAAATCCCTCCCAAAGCTTCTGACACCCATACCGTTTACACATAGACAGTAAAGCTGCTAGATGTGGGTTTAGTGCTTAGTAGAGATTGGAGTCTGAGACTAGCCAGTGCTACTCCTTATGAGCAAGAAAGTTGTGAGTGAAAGAACTGTTTCACCACACACTTCATTGTCATTTTTGTACTGTTAAATTCATTTATGTTTATGTATCTATTTCAATTTATAGGAGTAGGTTAAGTAGCAATTTACACCATCATTGGGGACCAAAAGGATCAAAGAAAAAACTGTCCAAAACTTTATTTTGGTGTCGAAGACCATAGCTCTGAAAAGTTGAAAAATTGATGGATAAAGCTTCAAAGTTGAACCAAACCCAACAAAACCTTCAAAAAGGGGATAGACAAGCTTGCTAGAGACAGATTGTGCAAAAAATTTCTAATTTGCCTGTCCAACATGGATCGCGATCCATGTACCTTTTTGGCAAAATCAACAAAAATTGTTTTCTTTGCTTAGAACAGGCTCTCAGGCATTAGAACCTTGAGATTGGCCAGAAATAGAGTGCTAAAGCTCATTTAAATTAAGAAATTGGACTAAGCAGAGCAAAACCTTGAAAATTTGAGAAAATTTGGAGAAAGTGAACTTTTATTTGTCCAAATTCACAAAGGGGTGATAATTGGGATCAACTAGAAGCAGGGAACCAGTAGGACAAAAAATCATGACCAGATGCTGCCCAACATGGATCGCGATCCATGTACCTGGAAGACATTTGCAAGAAAACTTGGACCAGTGTACTCCTGATTACTAAGGGAACAACTTTTCCAAAAGGAGCCACAACAAAAAAAGTGAAAGAACTTGAGCAAAATACTAAAAAAGAAGTTGTTGGCAAAAAACCGCAAAGCAAACACAAAATCTTGCTTTTGACTTGGAAAAAGTTGGTCAAATCCAAAAAGATTTGAGGGAGAGCATCACCATACCCTCTATCACAAACTCACAAAAGATCCTTCCAAAATCTTGCCAAATATGGATTGCGATCCATGTACCTTTTTTGGATTTTTAGAAGATAGTTGACACGAAGAAAAGTGATAACATTTGAAGTACTTTCTCCCAAAGAACTATTATCAAAAAAGGTCAAAAGGTGGGCCAAAAGGAGAAAAAAAACAAAAAAGGGGAAAACCACTGGAACACACCCTAAAACTGACTTTTGGTTGACCTTAAAAACTTCACAGCACTCAAAAACCATATAGCCAACGTTAGTAGACCAAGAACCAGTTGTGTGTCAAGTTTCAAAACATTCTGGCATTGAGGTACATGGATCGCGATCCATGTACCTCTGTCACATTTCGATGCAAAATTGACACCATAGCTGAAGGGCATCTCAGGGAGTTTAGTGGTGTTTTCAAAATTGAATTTGGATACAAAAACCCAGACCAAAAATCCCAAACCGGCAGGAACTCTAGCAAAGTGTCAGGATTGACTTAATTTCCAATCCAAAGGTCCATTTCCAAAAAAATTGATGTTGAACTTGATGGTACCAAGGAAAGTCAATTTGGCTTCCCAACATGGATCGCTATCTCTGTTCCTCTGAGTCAGAACAAAAGCTGAAGTTTACCACACAAAGAGGTAGTCCACAGGAACTTGGTGGTTGTTTCAAAATTGAAATTGAACCTGAATTGTTGAAGCTGTGAGTAAAATTGTGTCATTGAAAAAACCTCGTTAAATTTTGTTGATTGAAAGCTAAAACTAACAAGAATGGATGTAAACTCACAGCTATCAAGCATTCTTTGACACCTAGCAAGTAAGATCAAAACTGGGAATTCAAGCTAGCTACTGAGGTAATCCGGTTTGGATTTTGCAATACCAATTCTTCATGAATTTGCGATCAGAGAGATTGTACTAGAATAGAAATCCCAACATCTTAGACCAAGGGAGCAATCACTCTACTAAAGGAAGCGTGAATCAAAGACTGTTGCATCCTTTAGAACCTATTCTAGAGGAAAGTTTTTCTGACACTTCGTCCGAAAGATCATATAGCCTAATGACTGAGGGTTCCAACAAGTCGAACCCTAAGGGAACATATTCCTTGGGGGCAGGTCCTTCTCAACCTTCATCATATGATGTAAAAATTTTGTATTTGAAGTTTCAATTTGAAAATGTGCTTAAGGCCAAAATCTATAAGGATGGAATGGACCGCTACTGTGTTAAGTTGGAAAATAAGCTAAGCGAGTTCAGAGACCTGGTAGATGTGGATTATGATGGGGATAGATATTTTGTCAGAGAGAGAATGATGTACCTAGTGGTTCATAATCCCTTTATTGTGGACAAATGGGGGATGATTGGCACCAAGGACAAGGTAGATGAAGAGTTAGCAGATGAGCCACACAAAATGGATAAGCAAAACGTGGTGCTTAGACGCACCAATGAGACAGAGCGGCTTAATACAGACAACACTTAAGTGGGGCTATATAAATTCAATAATGGAGAACAATGTATGAACCCTGTATCAAGGAATTGACAGACCGCAAAAAATTGTACGTTTTCACTTACACAGAGGGGAGAAGTATTCAGGTGGTCATAATAGACAAGTATGGCCAAAAGTACTCTCCTATGGATCGTAAGGAGTTAGAGAGATATACATATTTTGGGGGACCAGAACAAAGCTCACCATTGGACACGTGAAGCTTCCGAGGGTGGTAGTTTAAAAAAGGAGGATTGCATTCATGATAGGTCAACACAAGACGAGGCATATGTACCAAATCCTTTTCCAAAGGAGATGTTTGAACTTTTGGATGGTAGCAAATACTGGCCACTCTTGATGCGTGCGTAAATGAGGTGACCCTAATCAAATTATACGATGAGGAAGGATATGATATCATTCCATTCCAGATGATGAATGTTAGCCTAAATCCAAAATTAGAATTGGAAGCCCCTGACAGGGAAGGGGTTGTCCATTGCCGATGCATAGTGGATGAGATCTCAGTGAGAGACCTTGACCAAACAGATGAAGAAGCTTTCTAGGACTCCACAGACAAGCTGTTAGAGGACAATGCAGACGATGAGCTTTCTAGTAGCTCAGATCAGAACATCAGACGGAAGGATCTACGGGTGAGTCTACTATGATTTTCCAAACCAAAATCCTCGAAGACAGCGTAGATATCAAGATAAATGCATGAAGAAATGAAACAAGACAAACGAATACTCAGTACCTCTGTTAACCGACAAAGCGTAGTTCTTAAGGTTAGTGGAGGCAACTGATTGCCTCAAGGATGGGATATCAAAGAGGTACATGAAACCTGACTCAACCAAAATAAAAATGAAAAAGAAGAACACACAAAAACCACAAACGGAGAGCATTTTTGAAAAAGCAACAAAGTTGACCCAAACCGAGAGCAAAAACAAGTACAATGAATTGAAATGAGCTTTGAAAAAAGTTTGGACAACAGACTTGGAAACTGATGAGGAATAAAACGATGAAAAATTTGATGCACCTTTCCACTATAAGAAGTATACTATTCAAGATAGGAAAATCGTGGTGCAAAAACCCAAACAAGATCCCAAAGAGCCAGGAATTTCATATGATGGGCCTGAAAAAGCCAAATGCATAAACTTAGCATAACCAGGCGAGGAACCTAAACCGGCATACATTGCCACAGACCTCACCAAAGAAGAAGAGCGGCTTTTGATAGATATGCTCATACTAAATAAAGTTGTCTTTATTTGGTCATACATAGACCTAAAGGGGATAGATCTAGAGATATGTTAGCACACGATACCCCTTAAAAGTGATACCAAACCACATAAACAATGCCCTTACACATACAATGAGACTTTTGCCAAGAAAATTAAGGAAGAGATAGACAATGGAAGGATGCGGAGTTTATCTACGAGATTGAACACACGAATTGGGTGTCCCCTATTGTGGTAGTACCCAAAAACAATGGCAAATTGCGTGTATGTATAAACCTCAAACAGGTAAACGACCATCAGGGACAACTATCCACTGCCAATAACGGATCATGTTATTGAGAAGGTAGAGGGGAAAGAGTCTTATAGTTTTCTGGATGGGTTCTCAGGCTACAATCAGTTGACCATTAAAGTAGAAGATCAACATAAGACAGCTTTTGCAACAGAGTGGGGTATATTTACATACAAGGTAATGCCTTTTTGCCTAACCAATGCACCTGCTACTTTTCAAAGACTAATGAGTCCTCAGACACTTTTTAGAGATATACATGGATGATCTTTGTGTTCATTCTCACCTAAGAAGTGATCACATAATGCATCTAGGGAAGGTCTTTGAAAAGTGCAGAATGTATGATATTTTCTTAACCCTAAAAAATGTGTCTTCATGGTAAGACAAGGAAAAATTTTGGGCCACATTGTGTCCAAAAACGGGATTTCCACTGATCAAGAAAAGATACAAATAATTGCTGCACTACCAAGACCATCAAGATTGAAAGATGTGCAAGCATTTATGGGACATTGTGGGTACTACAGGTGCTTCATATACATGTATGCGGTAATAGCTAAGCCGTTGTATGCCCTCATTGCTAAGTTTGAATGGACAAAAGAACGCGAGCAGGCTTTTCACAAATTGAAGCAACAACTAATTTTTGCTCCAATTTTGCAAGCCCCTGACTGGAGAAAAATATTTCATGTTCATGTTGATGCATCAGCTTACGCCATAGGATGCATATTAGCCCATCCAAGAGAGAAGAAAATGGATTTTTCCATTTGCTACTCTAGTAGGCAGCTGAATAACGCAGAAAAAAATTATACCACTACTGAGAGAGAAGGTCTAGGAATGATATATGCTGTCAAAAAATTTAGGCACTACCTTCTTGCAAACAAGTTTGTTTTCTTTGTAGACCACCAAGCACTATTATATCTTGTAAACAAACCTTGCAACACCAGAAGGATTGTTCGCTGGTTTCTACTATTGCTTGAGTTTGATTTCACAGTAGTCGTAAAAAAGGGGCCTACACATACACGAGCTGATCATCTTTTGAGATTGTTTCATGGGGAAGCACCGAAGGTGTTGATGATGATCTTCAAGATTTGTACATGTTTAACATCGAAATGGTTCTGAGGTGGAGTGAAGAGGTTAATCCTCTACTCACAATCAGATCATTTCCAGCTTTTAGCAGGACAATTGTACAAGCACGATAAGGATGGGATTGCAAGACTATTTATACATCCCAAAGAATACAAAAACTACCTCAAACAAGCTCACATACAACATACGGGGTTTCACAATGGGGAAACTCAATCATACCAAAGGCTAAAGAGACTAGGAGTCTACTGGCAAAACATGGAAAACACTGCGTCCATACTTATGTAAAATCATGTGATATCTACACAAAACAACCTCCAGTAGGAACATGCCACCGTGTTTTGAGGGTACAAGCACCCAAATGGAGTACTCACATAACTAAGTACTTAAGAAACAAGACCTTTTCGGAGGGATGGGGCAAAGTAAGAATGAGAGCCATAGAAGAAGAGGCCAAACACTATCTGCTAATCGCAAACCAGTTGTATAAACAAGGAAAGGACGAACAACTACGATTATGTGTTACAAAAAGCGAAGATTACATTATCCTAGAACAAGCTCACTCAGGCCAGCCAAGGGGACACTTCTCTGCTGACAAAACAGCAAAGCTAGTACTTCACTCAGGTATATGGTGGCCAACCATGTTTGGAGATGTAGAGGCCTATGTCAAACGACATGATGAATGTCAACATACAAAACCACCCCTACAAAGAGATGAAATGCCTTCACGACCAATGATGGGTATATGCACTTTTGCCAAATGGGGCATTGACTTTATTGGCCCCATAATACTGCCGGCATATAGGTCGCACGCACAATACATCATAGTCGCAACAGATTATATGACCAAATGGGCGGAAGCAAAGGCAACACAGAAAAACGATGCACGGACTACAGCTCAGTTCCTTTTTGAACATATCTTTACAAGATATGGTCTACCCATTGAAATAGTGAGAGATAGGGGAACACACTTTCTAAATAGCGTCATTGAACACCTCCTTGACGAATTCATGGTGGTCCATCGCAAATCAACACCCTATCACCCACAAGCTAACAGACAAGCCGAAAGCACCAACAAAATCTTATGCACGGTGCTCACCAAAATAGTTAGCAACTCAAGAAATGATTGGGATCAAAAGCTATACACTGCATTATGGGCTTACAAAGTAGCTTTTAAAACCTCCATCGGGACAACTCCTTTTAACCTCGTATTCAGGATTAATGCAATTCTACCCATGGAATTCTTAATTAAAACACTACGAGTCGGAACACAACTAGGATGGACGGGACACGAACTGTCGAAGAGACTAGACACATTGGAGCAATTGGATGAAACTCAAGTCAAAGCGGTAGCCGGCATATATGCTCAGAAAAGACAAATGAATGCTTTCCATGATCAACATGTGATTAGCAAGGAGTTCCAAAAAGGAGATTACGTTTTAGTATATACCCTTAAACAACACTCCAAAAAACTCAAAAAGCAAGGGATGGGGCCTTTTGTAATACATGATATATCACAAAGTGGTGCCATCAAGCTTGCAACATTGTCAGGAGAGGAGATTCCTAATTGAATGAGTGGCTACAGATTAAAGAAATATCTTCTTCCGTTGACACCAGAAGAACTTTAAACCATACATGTGGAAGCTCAGCGCAGAAGTCAAGCCCACGACATTCAGGCACAGCAAGAAGCCAGAATCAGAATATTAAAGCAAAGGAAGCGAGCAAATTTTCAGCAAAACGCCCAACCGAACGATTGTATCGATTCCATTCCACTAGCATCCATACAAACGGTGGCTACATGGTTAGGAGGCATGGATTTACGCATTATGTTGCAACTTGCAGATGGCACCACCGAGCGTGCCTTAGTAGACACTGGAGCAAGAGAAAATGTTGTTAATTACTCCACTTGCAAAAAATTAACAAGGGAACCTCTAACGCCAAATATAATGGGATTCAAAGTGGTAAACAAAGGCACAATGGACAGTCTAGGACATGCAAATTTATCAATAGATGTTGATGGAACAGTTTATCCTCATCAATTTCATGTGGTTGAGGATAAGGATCTTAACAAAGCAATTATTCTGGGAGTGTCGTGGATGCACACTTATCAAGCCACACCGAACTAGCAGGCTAATACCTTGCAACTCAGACAAGAGGACCAATCTTTTGCCATACCCTTCGTACAATCAGACCACGCATGGGAACCTCTCCAATCACCAATTGCTCCAATCCAGTGATGTTCACCAATGGAGATCAAGAAAATCTGGGTTAAATTGTCCATCATGCAAACCAATCCGAAGAAATTATGGATACTAAAATGACAAGGCAATGCAAGCCCACCCATGATGCATCAACATAAATCCGACCTCGACAGACCGACCAAGGCTCTTGTCAAGCAACCTAGGCCAATCCAATCTCAACATCAACAAGCAAAACAGGTCAAGTGGGTATGGAAACCTAAACAGTGTAGCTCATCGGATGCCTTGCCAATGATGACCACATCCAAGCAATTTCAGTGGCGACCAAAACACGGCTTGCAATCACAAAACAAGGTAAAGTCACAACTTCAGGAGGCCACTATCAAACAAAGAGCGTGTCTTCTACAATTACTTATGCTTGGACCATGCAGTTTCACCATAGCCTCACCATCGGAATCCATTGAAATAATGTTCAGAACCCATCTCTTACACAACATTTTGTTACCACATGCATATCCTCAATTTGCATCATAGAGCCACAATATACGGCTATGCATAGACACATACTTCATTCCCATGCACTCCAACACATGTTCATTTGGGACGACTCACTCTAGGAAGGGGAGAAAATGCAACAGGATCATCATTTTGTATATATTATCACAACAGGATCATCATGTTGTATATATTATCAACATTTCTTTTTTTCTTTTCTTTTCCTTTAACAAGCTTTTCAGAGCCTTATAAACCCTTACTCGGCATAATCATGAGCCATATCGACACCATCTAAATACTGGGTTAAGAATATGTATGTATGAGAGATTACACTAATTTTGGCTAATTTTTTGCCAAATAATAATAATTGTAAATAATTTTCCTTTACTAAAAAGCTAAAAATGAGATATAATCAACAAAAAATTATAAATCGAGCCAGGAAAGTCGGAATTGACTTTTGAAACCAAACGCTGAAACTTCAAAGCAAGGGCTTCAAACACGGCAAATATGAAAAGGTTTGGCCCACAACAAATTTTGAGCCAACGTCTAAAGGATCAAAACTGCAGATTAAAGGCCAGTTGTCAACCAAATATCAGAATAAATAACGGTTCAAACTGTAAGTGATATGAACAACAAGATATGATCAATGGACATAAGTATGAATGGGGCATTCTGGGTAGACTAGCAACATATAGCCAAATGGGGCAACATAAGCTCATTTGCATTCAAAGAGAGCATCAGGACTATGTAGGGGACAAGTACATAGCTTCAAAAGTGACTAACCAACTCTACATGCCATCTAATCACAAACGTTGGTGGTTTCAGAGTCGACAAGAGCACAAAGTGATGCCGACACGATCGAAATTTACCAAATTCATTTTAGGACTTGTTTTAGATGTATTAAATATGTTTAAGTCATCAAATTGTCAATTCTTGCAAAAAAAAAGTGACTGTTGTAAACAATCACGATTATTTACTTTTGTGCTTGTTTGGCTTGAAATTGATCTCTTCACTTCACCTATCCCTTGTACACATCTATTACATGCCACTTATCAAGTATGAGCCAAAATGATCAAGAAAACTCTGAATTTGTCAAAAAAAATGCACCAAAGTCTTTCTAATCCAATTTTTGAGTTAATTGTCACATTTTTTTGATCCAAATCACCCCATATCTCACACACAGACTCTACATCATGCCAAGAACCAAGTTGCAACAAAAAAATATACAAATTGATGAAAAAGTTAATAATTGCAATTATTTACTTTTTTACCAACATGGGTGCAATTTTCAACTTTGAACTTATGGGACCAAAGAACATGAAGTCCCAAGTCCACTAGTCAAGTTTGAGCAAGTTTGGATCTCAAAAACTCAAAATCTCTTTATATCTACTATTTCAGAGTCTAAAAGCCTAAATCTGACACCATTTCCACCCAATGCACTCAAATGAGCCCACACTTCACTAAAGCACCTAAATGCCATATGTTTCAAGCCTATGAATGTCAAAAATAACAAAAGTTGCAAAAAATCCCCAACTGTAAATAATCGCGATTATTTACTTTTGCTGCAATTTTTGCTTGGACTACATGATTTTGATCTCTACATGTTTTTATGCATCTATGCATGCTCCAAAATTGATTTGAAGCAAAATGAACATAATTTATCAGCAATTCAGACTCAGGGCATTTTAGAGCGGAATTCGTAGAATTTTCTAACTTTGACACTGTATTCACTTAACAAGAGCAGTGCAAGCGGCCGAGAAGGCAAAGAAAAGGGTGTCCCAGAAAGATAAGTTGTAGGAGTTTCCACCATATCAGTTAGATCCAAGCTCAGTAAAGACAACAAAGGCAACCTACTTGTTTAAAGAACAGCTTGAAGAAAATAACACAATGGTTTTCATTGGCAGGTTCAAGAGCGAAGAAGGACACCATGTAGAATTGCAAATTCTACCTAAGGAGGTGATGTGGCGGCAAAGCTAGACACCAAGGAAGCCAACAAAGGTTGGGGCTTTGAGATTTTTATGACCAGGAACCATGCAGAGTGGACTTCCAAAAAGCATATGAATTGCTATCCTCAATCAAGGAAGATGGGTCGGCCCAAATCACGGTCAACAAGGGAAAAAGGTTGAAGTGGTGATCATTAAAGAAATAGTGGCCGAGGCACTGAAGCTGCCAATAGAAGGTATGACTATGCGGGTAAGAGATAGAAAGACAGCACGTACTTTTACCAAATATACTGCTGTTGCCACATTTTTTGATCTCATCCAAAGGCAAGTGGAGGAACCAGCTCGCCTCTACCATCAACATTTGCACTTCCTCTCAAAGAGACCGCCACCGTACACAACTCCAAACCATGCGGTTGTGACTATTTTCACCCCAAGTATTGAAGTTGACAACCAGGCAAGAAATAGATCATGCACAGTACGTGCTTACAACACATCTATGCACTCCAGAAGCTCTAACAAGAATAGCATATCATGTTATTGGAATGGCCGACAATTTGCCACCGGTCCCAGATCAGCGGCCCTAGATCAGAACACCTGGATCGTTTCAGCTCAACCTTCTCCAAGGACCACTCAATCAACAAAGAGAGTATACAAATGAGATGAGGAATCTGCAAAAAGTTTCCATGAAGCCCATAGTAGTGAAAGCTCTGACAACAAAGAAAGAAGGGCAAGGATTTAAGCTATGAAAATGAAAGTAGTAGCAGCTCACCAAGAGGATCCGTAGCAAAAGAAGGCTAGATTTGAAAGAGAAAAGAAAACATACGAAAGAAGCCACCAAGCTGTAGGTGAAGACCCCGAAAGATGGAGTCCAAGAGAAATAAAGGGACCAAGAACCAAGAACCCTGCAAAGAAGGGTCTAGAGGATCCCAAAGATTTTCTCGAGCGGATGTAAGCTTTAAAGCTGAAGGAAGCTCTAGAAGCTAAAAAAAAAAGCAATGGAAGAAGCGATTGAGCAACAAAGACATGCGAAAGCTGTTAAACAAAGTGAGTCACATCATGACCACAAGGAGATGTCTCCAAGACCCTTTTCACCAACTACAGAACAAGAAGATCAGCCCATTCCAAGTCCAAGTCATTCACCAACAGATAAATCTAAGGAAGACGATGCAGCAAAGGAAAAAGAGCCTGAACAAGAAGAAGAAGCAGATTTGAACAACCCAAGGAAGTCAAAACAACTGCAACAAGACCTCCTCTACAACATCTCAAGCAGCAGAAGTAGCTGAGGCATTCACAAAGCCTCAAGAAGCAGAAGCAACCAAGGCATCCGCAAAGCCTTAAGGAGGAGAAGTGAACCACCTCCACGGCCACAATCAGAAGCCATTGCACCAACAAAAAAGCCACAAATCAAAACGACCCAAACTTCTAACCAACCCCACGTAGAGCCTGAAGACTGGGAAACTAATGATGAAGTCATCATGCAGGTAAACGAGTATGCAAAGCAAATGCAGTTGATGAGAGACAAGATGAGAACAATAGCACTTAGCCGCAGTGCCAAGGCTAAAGAGATGGAGAAAGTGATTGATGCTCTACAAGGAGAGCGAGAAGACAGAATGAACATCATTGAAGATATTCAAGGATAGATTACAAAGTTGAAAAATGAAGCAGCAATACACCAACTAGCAAAGGAGAAACAACAAAAACAGATGGAAGAGTTGGGAGAGCTCCTGACAAAGTTATCCAATGCATGCAAAAGCAAAGATAAAAAATTGACAAAAGTAACCGATGAACTTTTAACCACTACTCTGTTAGTACAAAAGATCCAAGTGTAGCTAGATGTATCTAATGTCTCTTTGCAGTACTCTAAGCAACGGATCAATGATCAAATGACATTTCTAAGATAGATAAGAGAAAACCCCGTTGTAGCCTCAATCAAGGGAGCAGATGAAGTCTACAAGACTTTAGAAAAGAGGAACAAGGACCTCGAACTTGAGCTGAAGCTGAAACAAATGCAAAGATGAGACACTGCATTGATGAGGGTTCAAAGAGAAGAGCAATTTCTCAAGGAAATAGTAGAATTGAAGAGAGTCAATCAACAACTGTTAAGAAAGGGACAAACAAAAACTCAAGATGAAGCAGAAGCCTCTGAACAACCAACCATCGACATACCATCAGTTTCTTTTGTTGATATGGAAACACAACCGTCAGAAGGGCTAGCAAAGAGAGTCAAATTTTCAAGTACCAATTATTGAAGCCGAGCAAGCACCAATGGTCCAGCTTTCTAAAGCTAAGGAAGATGCACTAAAAGAGCAGATTGTCCAAGAAGCAGATGCTGAATGAAAAGCAGCAATGGATTGGGAGTTGAGAGTTCTCCACTCAGTAAATGTAACTCAGCTCACTCCCAACCAAAACAATGCTCACTGGCATCAGCAATCACTGCCCTACCCATTGATAAAGGTGGAGCTACTACAAGTTAAGGAAAGAATTTACAAGGATATGCAAGTAGAAGGCTCAGATGATATCCACCCAAAATGGAGAAGAAACTGGTTGAACAAAAACTCTAGATACCTAATTTTGTTCACAAGAGCACCTATAGCCCTACAAAAGAATCCTACATTCTGTCTTGTACCAAGAGTATGGACGTGGCAGGCACACGATGCACTAAAGAAGAAGAGGCCAACATGGCTAAATTACCCATGACTACCAGCTCTAGAGTAGGGACCAGCAACAAAAGAATACATGGTGAAAACCCTGACGGGTGCCATGACCTTCTTCAAGAGCCTCCCTGACCTCTCATGTGCAATACTTTGTAAGATCTGCAGAATGCTACTCACTTACATTCAAACTTTTCAAGCCTGAGCAAGCAGGAGCACCATGGATGTATTTCCTCGAAGGCAACAAAGGTCTATTCTATGATTTAAATGGAGAGCCTTCAAAAGAAATCCTCTACGGCTTCTATGCCCGATGTATGTTTCTGGTATCTAGCAATATATTGGCATTTGAAGAGGCATTCTATACAGGTTTCTTCATATGGTGAACGAAGATATTTGGGCCAGTGATCAGCAACCTTACATCAAGGTTTGCTAGCTTTTCAGCCATTGAACTTAAAAACAAAATCACCATGTAGTTTTTGCAAGTCCCAGACAAAGAAAGACGAATTAGATATGAAAAATCCCTACATGTGCTTAAAGATCACCTTGCCAGCCCTGTCAACCCGAAGACTACTTCAGTCCATGAAGCTATGTTAAGGGACGACACAGTCGAGGAGGGGGGGAATGTTAGCAGCAAGCTAACTCGGATAACATTTTTTCGGAGCTTTTATTGTAAAAACACTTATTATTTTGATGAATCAAGAATGTTGTAACTCTTATTTTGCAGATAAACAGTGTAATTGATAAGCTAGGGCTACAAGCTTCCAGATTGTATCAATCTATCTTTAGTTAGAGCTTCCAAATTATTAGTTTTGACCACAGAAACCTTGGCTAAGATATAAAAGCCAATTTTTGTAAGTATTATGTAAGTTTTGGATAATAAAGCACATCGTGAGCTAACGGCACTCACTTCTCTTCTTCTCGTGCTTCCTACTCTCTTCCCAATTGTCACATTGCAATGTTGTATATCGCATTGCAACCGTAGGTAAAAGCTCTGCGCATTGACGTAAGCATTTCATGGTAATCCATAGCTTTTGGCGTCGCTGATCCACGGCCTAATTTCATCATAAGTACAAATTAAGCTTAAAAATCATAAAATAAGTATAGGCGGGGTATTGGGGCATCATTGCTAAGCATTTAGATGCATTCTGGGTCAAAAACAACTACGTCAAAAACTCACTGCTGTTGATAATCGCAATTTTTGCACTTGACCTAAAGTGAGATTTGAGACCATAATCATGTGTGCTTAGGTCTTATAAACATGTCCTAGAAGTTTCTTAATGTTTGGATGTCGTTTGATACTGTAACAATTATGATTCGTTTGTCGATTAGCGACTAGCTTTTGGTGATTTCTGTCATTTGAGTGTAGCTTGAGTTAGATGCGAGTTGTCTATTGTTTTCCAAGAGATTGATAACCTCTTGTAGCCTCTATACACTAGTTGAGTCATCTTCGTCCCATGGATTGACAATTATATTCGTGGTTCTCACTATGTCTGCAATAAGATAGGAGTGAGGTTAGACACCCATCCCACATCAAGGAGGTGATGAAAAGAATAAACCAAGGCTACAAACAGAACTTGAATGTATGATAATCACATTTGAGGAGATATAATACTTATGGAGGGAATCACCCCACTCCATGGTGTAGCACTTATCCAAAGACACAAAGTGTGCTAGGGAAACAACCACCTCTTCAGAATGATGGTAGAGTAGTAGTCAACTACACTCAGCCAATACACATGCCACAATCTGCAAGAAATTAGTACTCCATGGATGTAAATACGCTCATGTTCATAGCCAATCACAAGCATGGTTCAAGGAACATCCTCACAAGGCAAGGACAACCATTGGTTGTATCACCAGATGTGAAAAAAGAAGGTCTGTGCTATGAATGTGGACGTGATCATTGGGCACGAAGTTGTCCAAACAAGGGTCCACAAATAGAATTATTTGTATTCTGTGAACATTGTGGAAGAGACCACCTACGCCAACACTGTGCTACGAATCCAAACTACAAGGGGAAAGAAACAATGAATGTTGTAGGCGTGATTCCTTCTTCAAGCAGATCTGAGGTAGAAACCACCATCCCTTTAAACGTGATGACTTAAGCTCAAGCTCAAGAAGCTACCAAAAACAAACCAGTCGAGGAAGCCACATTGCCTGTTCAAATAGAAATTCAGAACTTATCGTTGAGAACAGGGAAAATGTCGTGGAAAGTCAAAAGGGATAACATGAAAGCAAAGAGGCTTCATGAGAAATCTGCTTTAGAAATTGAATTGAATCAAACAAAAAAAAGTTTAGACGAGAGAAAGAAAGCAAGAAAAATGTAAAGGGACCTAAAGAGTCAAAGACTAATTTGAGAGGTTCAATCTTGGTCGACAAAGTCTTTGAACCTTTAGATGCAATTTTGAAGGCCTATGAAGCTAAGCTAAAACCCAATCAAACCCAAGATGATAGATGGCTGACATACCCTCATCCAGGGTACAAAAAAGAGAGGTTGCAAATGTGCAAGGAGCTCATCTAGGCAGCCCAAGCTCTTATGGAACCACATGTTCCACATGCTCCAAAAATAGAGGTGCTAATCCGCAAAAAAAATCAAGAATTGGAAAGCCATGGTATTGTAAACAGAGACCAGGAAGAGACAGGAGTTGAGGAACCTTTAGATACAAGGGAAGTAGCCAATACCATAGATGGGGTGGGCTCACAAGAAGTGATGCATATTTCGGAGATAGAAGAACCGCCGTGACCACAATCCCTATAGGAATCGATCAAAAACCAGAAAGATGGTAATTCTACCTTACAATGAGCACCTATCCCTGAGATAAACATGGATCACGAATTTTTCCCAGGGGATATAAGATCTTTATATGGGGATGTCGGGTCTGTAGCATCTAAAGAGAGCAAACCATGCTCTCTAAAAACTTTGCCATCTTTCATAGGAGAACTCAAAACAAAATTGAAAGTTAAAATGATACCTTCTCAGTGGAAATGCACACCAAAAATTATGGATACCACGAGCTTGCATGAATTGATGTCTTCTCATATACAATGCACACTTTATCTCTTAGAGCTACTAAAAGTTAGATCGCATCTATGGGGGCAAATGGGAAAACACCTAGAAAAGATGGAGTTGAAAATCCCTTCACATGACCAACTTGTGGACAAAAACATGGATGACACCTTGCCTAAGAAGCCACAGACAAAGCCAATACTAGTAAATAAGGTGGGTGACTATTGTGAAGGAGAAGAAGGAAACACCACCTTACCACTTGAGTACAAAGGAATAAAGACGGTTGCTATATTAGATAGTGGGGTAGGAATTTCCATTGCAACCAAAGAAATATGGGTAAAATGGAAAAATCCCGCTCTTACAAAAAATTGACTGAAATTGCAATTAGCGGATGGATACGTGGAGAGATCGATAGGAATATTAGAACAAATCATTGTATCCTCGTGTGGCATAGAGTATGAGCATACCTTTGCCATAATGAATTTTGACAAGAGTAGCAACTTTGACATCATATTGGATAGACCATTCATGCATCAACTCAAAATGGTACAAGACTAGGGCTATGACTATATCTACTTGAGACACAAAGAGGTCACAACAAAAATCAGTGTCAAAGATCATAGTTATAGAGATGTAGAGCGAACCCCGGGGGAAGAATTACACTCCACAAGTGAAGAGGAAAATAAGGTAGTTGCTTGGTTGCAAAGAAAAGTGCATATTTGGATGTGCAAAGCATCAGGATGCGAGAGTCTTAGAAAGGAAGATTGCATCCTAGAGCGTTCAGTAGAAGATGAAGCTTACATTAAGGAACCATTTCCAGAGGATTTGTAAAAGAGTGTGCTCTTGACAGAAAGCTGGAGGAACATCTTCTTTCAACAACAATCAAAAGCTTCAACAACGATAATAGTAAGAGTCCATGAAGCTTCTCAAATCCATGCGGAGAATAAATTGCCATCCATTGCGGAAAAAGGTAAAAACTGAAGTATATCAACCTCACAAGACAACTTTACCTTCAACGAACCTCCATCAAACTTCTCATGAAGCCTCTACATCAAGAGCCAAACCATCGACAATGCAATGGAAACCAAAACAAAAAGTCTATCAACCAAAGTTTCCATCACAAAAGAGCATCCAAAAAAAGCCAAAGCATGTCAACCAAGTGTTTGTATCCAAAGAGCACATCAAAGTCAAAGACCCAATTTGGATACATGAAACACAAGTTCAGCATCAACAACAAAAGGTGACAGGGTGGGTGGCATCAAATGAGTCAAGCACTACTCAGGGTTACTTCCAAGGAAATGCTAATGTTTGGGCCAAAAATCCTAAAGTAGCAACATGTACCTACTCACCTCAACCAAAGAGTTCTACAAAGAACAAGACGTGCTATAAATTCAAGACAAACAACTCAAACAGGAGAAAGAACTACCACAAAAGGAAAAAGGAAAAATCAAAGCAGCAAGAAATTCAACAAGTTTGGGTACCGAAGTCAGACCTTGGCCAAGCTACCCAGCACAAACAGGTGAAGCAACGGATGATTCCAATCAAGCTACTCAAACCACAAGGATTTTACGAAGCTCAATCTGGAACAACCAAGAGAAATCAAGTACCACAAGCTTTTGTCTGAAAGCAAGCAAAGGCAACCAACATCCAACAGAAGCCAAATGAAACCAAGGCTGTTGCAATCTATAGATGGATACCTCGTCATCAACTGCAAAATCAAGGCTTCTACAAAGGAAATCATCAGATATGGACACTGAAGCCTAGTGTCAATCAAGAAAAAGCAGAAGAGAAAATTCCAAAGATGGTCACACAAGGACCAAAAACAAGATGGGTTTCAAAACCGCTAGTGGAAACTCAATCACAAAGAACCCACACACAGATTCAACCGCTTCTCATGGGAGATGCAAAGGCTCCATCAATCTCTACAGCAGTTGAAGGACTTGTTTCACAAAGCAATGTGAACATACAATAAGCAAGTCAACAGGAGCCAAAATTTTCCCAACCTACTCGACAAATGTGGCATCCAAAGACCAACACAAAGGAAGAGGCCTAAATTTCTAGAACTTATGGAATTGGGTTTCTGGCCTTGAACAGGTAAGTCCAAGTCGCCATTAAAAATACATGGCATAAAAGTCAAAGTTGGGCAGCTAAGCCACTAAATGAGCAAGGCACTAGTCCCAAACCTTCATGTAATATTATCTATGGTCTAAGCATCTTAGTTATATTAGGTACTGCTCGAGCTAGAAGAGTTGAGCATAATTATATTGTGTCGCTCATGCTAGTATAGGTAAGCATAAGAGTCGAAGTCGTTGTAGTATAGTGGTAAGTGAAGAAAGAAGTCCAAAAGACACTCATGCACTCAACACAATGAGGTATGAGTGGAGAGGCTTCTACATCAAAAACCCTTATTGGAAACATGGAAGCTATTGAGACGTCCTTTGATGTCACATGTGCTACATTTGTTCCTTGAAGCACCCATCAACTCCATCTTTCGCACTGCATACTTTTGTTTGAAAATTTCTCATAAACATATTGAGTGTCCCATCATTGGCACTTGCATTAGACACTCTTTCTTTGTTTCTCCCAAACACTCACCTTGCATGATAGGTACTTCAAGTCCAAATGCTCAACTCCAATAAGAGCGTATACCAAAGGCACTTTTTTCCCACCGAGTTTTTTTTCCTTTGGTCATCCAGGTTTAAGACCCTAATCTAGAAACCATCATCATCATTTTCTTGTATATATTCTTTTTACATCACCAATAAAGAAATGGATACCCAAATCAATCGACCAACGACTTGGAGCAAAAAGTGCAGGTCTGCATATGCTTATCAAGAGAATCTTTTATCTCCAAGGTTGACAACAATGCTCCATCAAACAATGGCAAGTCAAAGAATGGGCTACAATGACAAGCAATAACAAATTCCGCAAGAGAGTCATCTTGACAACGATCAAAAGTAGCTCACACAATGCTTCAATGTGTGATCTATTGAAGACAACTCAAATTGCAGTGGACATGGAAAGCAAACCCATTATATAGTCCACGCCACAAAGAGTCTCAGTTCTACGAACTCAAAAACATGAAAATCCCTATGCCACAGTGGCCAATACTAGCAACAAAGTGAAGACTACACAATGAGAAGAAAAGTTGCCTCGATAATCAAAGATCAAGTCACGTATGGTGATCCAAATTCTATGGGCCTTTACAAAAGGTATTTGTATACATGCATAGAGTCTCTGGTATCAAGCTTGTTCACTTTTGAGCCGAAAGTAAATAATCATGATTATTTACTTTTGACCTACAATGAGCACTTTTTTCAACTTTTTCAGGGGACAGTCTTTGTATGATCTATTTTAAGCCTCTGAGTCAAGTCAAAACTTAATTTGGCTTAGAATATCAAGAAAAAGTAAATAATCTGAGTTTTTGCAAACTCTTGAAAATTTACCTCAAATACATCCTTAAGCTTACCCACTGGTTCATAAAATTTTTAAAGCATAAACTCTAGCCGGATTCAGGTTGACAGTGTTTTGGTGTTGTTTCAAGCCGTAGACCTGAAATTCTGCAACTTCACATAAACAAATCACAATTGGTTCTTCTGGAGAGAGAAATTTTATGAGATCCCACCTTGGATTCTACTTACCCTACTCCTAGATTATACTGCAATGGGGTTGTGGAAAGTGTCCACAAACACTCGTTTTCTTGTTTTTTATGGTTTTTTGAGCCTTGATCTTAAGTCTTGTCTTGTCCATCAATCATTCTCAAAATCTTAAATCAACCCTACAATCCTAAAAGGTACGTAGCAAGTATAGATGTATTTGGTGTGATAGTATAGACCATGTAAGAAGGGATTGTGATGATTTTAGTGATGCTTTGTCAAAAGATGTTGTCTTTTTTAAGGATGGTAAATCCACTTAAGAGAGACAGGTCTACCCTTGAGAACTAACTTTGGGAAGGGGGGAATGCAAACCTTAGTTGAAGATATGGCAGCTAACCATGCTAGCTCTTCAGTTGAGGCAGCTACTTATGGAGTAAAAATTGAGCATCTTAGTGATAAAGAGGTGAATGACCATCATGGTCAAATTTGGCCAAATGTCATGCAATTAGCTAAAAAGGAAAAGCTTACAAAAGAGATTCTACATGAAGCAGGTGATTGTATACATCTAGAAACAAGATGGAATGATCCAGTGGACTCATTGTCCTACATTACAAAATGCCAACAAAATGAGGCTATTGTAGAAGAAAAGCGCAGGCGTGAGAATGCTGATGAAGGACCATCAAAAAGAGATTCTAGAAGTGGGGGAAGAAGTGACTCAATGCCTTCCCAAACAACCCCGACACAAGGAGCGTCTCCACCTGAAGTACTCATGGAGGAGTCCACAACAGGAAAGAAGAAAGAGCCAACAAAAGGTAAGACAAAAGGCCTAACTTATAAACTACAATCTGATATTGAGGTTGCTACAGATTTAAAGAAAGTTTTGGAGGAAAGGATTTTGAATAGCAAGATTGAGTTCACTCTGGGAGAAGTCCTTGGCATTGCAAAGCATGAATTCCATGAGGAGATCATTGACATCATCAAGAGAAAGAGGCAAACTCTTACTGAGGTTGCTTGTCCACAGGTTGACAAAGAAACCTTGAAGACACAAGGGATGCAGTTGCAAAATAAGGAGGATAGTGGAGCTGTGGTAGGATGCTACCAATCTAGTGGGAGAGTGAAGCAAGTGCATTTCTCAAATGATGATGAAGAACTTGAAGCTATTCCTAGGAGTTACTATTCACGAAGTCACTGGGCAAGGGCTACTATAGAAACTTTGGTCAAGGTAGGTGATCTTGAAGAGCCATTTGTTGCCTTGATTGACCATGGTTCAGAAATAAACATAATGTCAAAGAGTCTCTACAACAAGTGCAAATGGCCGATGGACACAGATCATGGTTGGATGGTGAAAGTGGCAAACAATTCATCCAGTGAATTGTATGCAGCATGTCCAGGTGTGAAGGTGACAATAGGTGATGTAAAGATTGACCAAAACTTCTTTGTACAGGATACATCTTCATATCATCTCATCCTTGGACAACCCTACATTGTGGGAGTTCGAATGGAAACAAGGGTAATGGATGATGGTTCATCATATGCTAGGATACGTAGCAAAGATGGTAAATGAGCTGTCCAATTTCTCACAGTTTGTGTAAACCATGAAAGAAATCATGACAACCTCAGAGAACATCCTCTACCAAAGGTGAGCAAAGAGTTTCATGATCATAGAGAAATGATGGGTTTTGACCAAATGCCATTGTAAAGCGGGATTGCAGTGGTACAGAAAGAAAAAGGGTCTCGCCTGATCCAAAAATAGGTGAAACTTTTTCAACGAGCTCCTTGGTAACAAGGAATGGATCAGTATGTTTTACAAAACTTGAAGATTTGAAGAGATGTGAGAGGCAATATGTGCATAATGTACAAATAGGCATGAAAAAGAGTGGGTTGCTAGAGCCTACTGAAAATGTTTTGGGTGTGTGTGAACAAGTTTCTTTTGTAGATACTATGGGTGAGCTTGATGCTATAATGGGGTCTAGTTTGCATCTTGAAAATGAAGTTGTGGAAGTTTGGTCTATGGAAATGTATCAAGTAATAGAAGCCTTTAAAGAAAACCAAACCGTTGGCCCAGAAGTCCATGTTGAAACTAAATACAAGAGTGTAGCAAAGAAGGTGAAACCAGTAGCTTCACCCTTACCACCCAACAATAGGGAAAAGATTGAGCAGGCTTCTTTACAACCAAGTTTGAGGAATCCTAAAAAGATTGGGCATACCTTCACAAAGGAGTCTTTCCAAGAGTTGCAGATTGGTCGCGAGGAGTTTCTAACACGGGAGGAGACAAAGTGCTTCAAAGAAATGCTTTCAAAGCATGGTAAGGCTTTTGTATTTGAGCCACATGAGATAGGATGTGTTGATCCTTCTATTGTAGCTCCTATGGTAATTTTCACAATACCTCATGTGCCTTGGAATCTGCGGCCTATTCCGGTTCCAAAGGCTCATTTGCCAAAGTTATTAGAGCTACTGAATGAGAAAATCAAAATGGGAATCTTGGAGCCTTCTTGTGCTCCATACTCAAACAGGTGGTTCACAGTTCCAAAGAAGCCTTTAGCTTTTTCATGGATTTTACATGTGCTTCTGTCCATTTACACTTTTGATTATTTCTAAGCAACTGATAAAGAGGATCAGCTACATGTGCATAATGTGGAATCCAAATAACATAGAAGACACATGCTCCCAAAAAATTTCTCTGTGATGCTAGTGCATGTTTCTTTCATTCTTTGGATGGAATCTACCTTTGTTGGACAAGGTTTCCTACCATATGGCCCGCACATGGGGCTGCAGAGGTGTTTGCAGGGAGGGCAATCTACTCAATGGGGGATCTCTACTCAGGGTATGATCAATTTCAGCTTGCAATTGAAAGCAGAGACTTGACAACCATGAGGACACCTTTGGGTTTGGTAAGGATGTGTACCTTGCCACAGGGAGCAACCAACTCAGTTGCACATATGATGAATGGGATGAATAAGGTTTTACGTGACTTTATTCCTCAAATCACAATGCCTTTCATTGATGATTTTCCTATCAAAGGATGTGAAGAAAGTGACAAAGATGAAGCTTTGGATCTCAAGGGATGTCGCAGGTTTGTGGTAAATCACATAAATTATTGTGATAAAATTTTGTCTAGGTTGGAGGAAGTGAATCTTACATTGTCAGGGAAAAAGTCTATGTTTGGTGTCAATGAAGTGCTCATAGGGCTGATCTGCTGTCGTGAAGTGGTTCTGCTGTGTCTACCAATGCCAAAGCTCCTTTACAATGCAAAATCGCCAAGGCTCATCTGTCCTTGCAAAAACGCTAGCTTGATGCTGAGTTGCAAAAACGCTAGGTCATGCAGTCAAGGGTCCTGTTGAGAAGGTGCCTGTTGAGTGGTGCTCCTGCTACCTCTTCTGCCAGAACGTGCTAGCTTTGGTTTGCTTATATATTATCTTAGCAAAATTGCCCTACCTAGTTTCCAACAAAAGTCACTTAATAAATAAGTGAAAAATGTCAAAATAGGGAAAATCGGTTTTAATGCACTGGAAAATTCTCCTGATGGATTCTGATAGGAATGCTGATGATCATGTTGTGTGCAACCAGAGGATAAGAAAGAGAGCCACAGAAGTATAGGGTTTTCCACTTTGTTTTTTACCGTTGTGACTACCTCCGTAGCTCTTACTACACCAGATTCGACAGGTATATCATTAACCCTACAAAAACATGTATGTATGTGCCAACATCAACATTGCCAAAACAACATATCAAAGCAGAGCAAAGTCACAAAATTTGCAACTTGTCATGGCCAATAGGAGACTTCAAAACTCACCCAAAACCAAAAAAATTTCATCAACAGACCCCTGGTAATTGGCAGAATCAAGCAGAGCAAAAATGGTTGCAAAAGGTGGTGGAACATGGATCGTGATCCATGTACCTTTTTGCCAAAATCAGGGCAGGAGTGGTTCACTGCCTGAAGGATGCAAAAATATGAATGGTGTTGGTGAAATAATCACAAAAAATGCTCTTAAAATCATCAAACCTTCATGGTTTGATGCCTTCAGTCTGCAAATGGTCCTTTGGCCATAACCAAAGAACAAGTGGTATGTTCCCATCAAAAATTCATGGAGTAGGACTAGGACAAGAGTGTGAAGCTTCCCAACTGGCTAGAGCAGCAATTGAAAACTTCTTAGGAACTTTATTCCAAAGCCAACTCAGATAGAAAGGAGTCCAAAAGGAAATGAAAGACCATCATTAAGGAAAGTTTACTTAAAAGTGTATTTATGATCAAAACTAAGCAAAAGGTTACCTGCAAAGTTGTACAATTTTCCTGGATCAGTTTTTCCCCTCAGATGGATTCAGATTCTGGTGCAAAATTGATGGGGAGCTACGCAAGGTAGTGCTTTTCAGACATAAATCACCTGGAATCAAGGCAACAACAGATATCAGTCAAAGAATGTGACCAAAAGTGGTTCCAAAAAACCAATATGATCAAGACGGAAAAAACATGGCCATAAACGGGGAAAATGCCCAAATTTGAAAATATTTCACCAATGTGCTAGGTAGACCTAGGAACATTTGTGCAAGAGACTGTATCAAAATCCTTCCCAACATGGATCGCAATCCATGTACCTTTTTGCCCAACCAAAGGAAAATCCATACCATCTGTCCCAGTATATTCAAAAAAGAGAAGCCCTGAAGTTTCAAGCCATTTGGATTCCAAAATCTACATCAAAATGCCAAATTTCTGTAAGTCTGAAGAAGATTTTCAAAAATCAGCCTGAGTAACAAATCAGTGATCCAAATCCCAAAATTTTGGGACCAAGGCACCATCTTGATGAACCCTATGAGATGGTATCATTAGATCTTCAATATGTTGACCAACATGGATCGCGATCCATGTTCCTCAAACCCTAAAACCATAGAAATTTGCACAGTAGCATCTCCATATGCCCTGAACAACCTCCCCTAGTTGGATTTTCAAAATGCTTCCCAACATGGATCACGATCCATGTACCTTTTTGCCAGATGAAGATCCATGTACCTTTTTGCCAGAATTCATCTATTACCCTATGCCCTTGTGCCTATAGTAATCCTGGATGCACTGGTGAAATTTGGTCAAATTTGGGGGTAGTTTTGACAAAGTTATGCTCATTTTTTATTTTATGGTCAAAGTTTGCGTTTTCTTCAACTTTTTGACAGTTTTGATCAACCGCTAAACATTGTTTCCAAACCAAAACTCACCATAGGATGCCTTGAAGGAAAGCACAAAAGGAGTGAGAAGCAGGACCATATGAGATAATAGATATATCCTCAAATGAGAAGGCCCATATCACAGAACAGGTGCTCGAAGCAATATTGGCTAACACATTCATCGGTAGATTTCAAGCCGCGGACGGAGAGATAGTGAAGACCACCATCTTCCCAAGGGAATTGTGGACACTACACCAAAAGCCAAAAGTGCAAGCAAGGTGCATGTGTCTATAGTTGGATAGCTTTCTACGATTATTGCCATGGGGAACTGACCTCAGAAGAGCTCATGAACTCATAAGCTTGATTCAGCACAATGGGGAAGCCACCCTGACTGACAACGATGGAGCAATAGTCAAGGTTAAGATCACAACAGAAACAATCAATGAAGCCCTCCATCTGCAGCAAGGGACGCACAATCTATTGCAAAAAAAAAAAAGCAATAGACAACGACAAAGCCTTCCTGAAGAAAAGAGGACACAAACCTAATATATCAAGACTTGATCTACTCAAAAATCGAACTGCCGTTGTGCCTCATATCGCAACACTTCAAAGTACAGAAGCCACCAAGATACACAAAATCGCTATTGCACATGGCAGTAG
Source organism: Adiantum capillus-veneris (assembly GCF_014529385.1). Lineage (NCBI taxonomy): Eukaryota > Viridiplantae > Streptophyta > Polypodiopsida > Polypodiales > Pteridaceae > Adiantum > Adiantum capillus-veneris. The sequence goes on from NC_140956.1 coordinate 9,909,854, forward strand.
TAATGGCAATGGGCTTAGCAGAAAGAAGAGTGGTCAATTGTGTTAGCATCTGGAGACACCGTATGGAGCTCGACGGAACATTATTTTTTGTAATTATTCTTTAATTGAGAAAACCCGACATTTCACCTTTTGTAAATAGTGGGGCTTACAGAAGCTTCCAGATTGTATCCCATTTTTGACATTTAGATTGAGTAGATGGTTAAATTGGAACATTCGGGTTTGAGATTGTAAGGTATTTATACCACTTTTGACCTTAATGAAAAAAACCCTTTGTCATTTTAAAGAAAGTTCTGTCTGTGAGTGAGCGTACTGTGTATGAGAGAGAGTGAGAGTTTCATCTTGACGCTATGCGCACACCGATTGTCGGAATCGAGTGCGGAGAAGTGCAGCGTGTTGCCCCCAACGAGAGCTACGCGCCAATACCTACATTGCAGGTGTACGGTCTGGTTTTGCGAGCTCGACCCACGAGCTACATATGGTGATTCGATGAGAATACATTATCCGTTTTTGCATTTCAGCATATCCACGTGTTCGCATTGAGTAGAGCTACACATTAGGTACTTTAGTTTTTGAAAACGACAACCTGCAAATTTCGACCAGACATCCTACGTGATTTTGCACCAAGTGTTTAGGGTTGGGGTTTTGGTTCATGGACCTTAGGGAGAGTGACCTATTGGTGTTAGTAGGGTCTCCTTCAAGTTCTGTGGCATTTCGAGAACGTTTGATGGGTATTTGGCTCTTGAAAGCGTTGTAGGAAATCTCTTCTTATGCACTCTTGAAGGCTGAAGCTTAGACATTGGGTAGAGACCTATGTAGGAATTAGTCGAGAGTCGGTCAAGTGTAGATTGATACCCTATGCTTGCTTCTACGCGCCTGCGGGTCGAGCTTCGTCCTTAGCTGACAAATCTTGTTAGGTGAGTTCTCGTTGTGCTGACATCCATCACGGCGTATCCGCCAACATTGGCGCCGTTGCCGGGGACGAAAACCCTAGGTAGGTGACTGAGACTAGTCCTTGAGGATAGGGATTCTCTGGCTTGCCAGAGTCTCGTTTTACATTTAGATAGGATCAGAGGGTGGAGGACTGTCTAGGGAGCGTGTGTCTGGCCTAGATCCTTCGACTTAGGTAGACTTAGGTAGTTTTAGGTGTTAGTTGAGTTGTGGTGTAGAGAGTAGGAGTTGGAGTGGTAGAAGCGGTGAAAGGAGAGCTTGAGAGTCCGGAGAGGCCAGGAAGCAACCAAGACACCATTATCACCATTTCATATGATGAGTAGGAGTAGGGTAAGTAGGACATCATGATTTATGATATGGAGCACTTCATACATGTTATATTTGTTGTTAGGTTCATCACAAGGTTGTAAAAGACGCAAAAGAGTGTTTGAAAGCTGAAGTGAAGTTCAAAAGTTGTTGTGAGTGTTTCTGAGAGAGCTGGAGAGCATCAAGAGAATTTCTGTCAGGAAAAAATTAAATTTTAAGCCACGAGACATCCTACGTGTAGGATGTCTACAAGGTGATCTGGTGGAAATTTTGAAATTTTGAGTTGACCGGTGTGTTCAGAAGGTAGGTTTTGCTCTATTTTCACCTGGATAGTGGAAGTTTGAACATATTTTGACAGGTAAGGCCAGATAGACAAAAAATGCCAGACATCCTACCCAAATTGTGCCAAGGCATTATTTTAAGACCAAAACCATAGGATGGCTGCATGAGCATGATCTGCATGATTTATTGAGTGCATGAGAAAGGTTTCATCTCAATTAGGTGAGAAAATTGGGTTTTAAGCAAACTAGCATCTTTGACTGAAAAGGGCTAGAATAGTGAAAATTGGGGTCTTTTGAAATCCAAACTAAAATCTAAGCATAGCATTGGGTTGCTGACATCAAGGGGAAGTTGTGGCTCAAGTCTGGGGTCAAACAGGCCAAATAGACATTCTACGCGTAGGATGTGTTTTGTGTGATTTAGCACTCCAAACACAGAATTGAGCATACCAAAGTGATCAACACCTTAAGAGGATCCTGTGGTTTGCATCTGAAGCCATTTTGAGCAGTTAGACATGCTACGTGTAGAATGTCTAATGCATGAAATTGGAGCCAGAAACTGACTGTAGGCATATCAGGGTGTTGTATAGCTAGACGCAAGCCTCCTAGTCAATTTTGGTCCAATTTAGAGTTGATTTGAATGGTCAGACCAACATCAGGCTGCTGAAGATTTCTGATCCATTGACCAGCTTATAGGTGTCCAAATCAAAAAGTAAAAACAGCTATGGACTTAGCACATCAAGGGGAATCTATAGTGCAAAAAACCAGGCAAAACAGAGTAGGAGACATCCTACACGTAGGATGTCTACAGGGGCTTAGTGAAGAGAAAAGCTGACTGAGGACATAGGATGATGTTCCAATTGACTTAAGGGTTCCAGAACTTCTTTCAGAAGTGAATTTGGACCTTGTTTGACCTTTTGACGGAGCAAAGACGGAATTAAGACTTTTCATGTAAATTGACCAACATCCGAGGGAAGTACAATTCTAGATTAGCATACCTAATCAAGAACATCCAAAGTGTATAAAATGCATTAGTGGTTGAGGTTAACCCTCCAGTTATACGAATCATTACTAAGACCACCTCTAGCGGTTAAATGCTTTGATTCGATTGCCGAAATTAAACGCTTGTGTACAGGTATATTCAGCGTCAAAGCAACAAGTTGAGCGGAAACTGATCCTTTGTCAGGTGAGTGGTTGGATTTGTGTTAAGTTGCATTGCTAAGTTTGATGAATTTAAAATCAGGAAAACACATTCTTAGAGATCAAAAGGTGGTAGGTGATCAGGGTAGCTTAGTGTCCACCGAAGAGAGTGTAACTCAGGCAAGGCTAGATCCATTAGCACCGATAATTGAGGAGGGTAGTGATACTGACACTTCATCAGACAAGTCCTTCTTCATGATGGGTAGTCAACAGCCAGGAGGTTTCTCCAATGAAGGACCAATGCCAGGAGGAAGCACCTCCCTAAATCCTTTGAACGATTCCAAGTTCACTATAGTCTTCTTAGAAGGAACAAACCCGAGGGGAGCCCTAGTTTATTCTGACTATTGAGGACGCAAGTGTATTTGTATTGAAGAAAGGCCTACTCAGAGACTGGAGATAATTCGAGTCTATGATAATGGAGATAGATTCCGAGATGAAAAGGGGAACCACTATCTGATAGTTAGTAACCCTGAGGATTACAATAGATATGGAGATAACGTGGAAAAAGGAAAGATGGTTTCAGAAACTCAAGAACCGCCTCCAAACATTGATCAACCCATAGCTCTTTTTATGTATGATAAGAAAACAACCAGGGTCTCAACCTATAATGAGAATGTGGGGATCTACAAGCATGAGAGCAAGGGAGTAGTCTCCTACTTTTGTTGCAAAGAACCCTACCCAAACGAATTAGGCAAAGACAAGGTTCTTTACTTATTCTCTTATGAAATTGCTATGGGGAAGGATATTGTTTTTGTTGATAGGTACGGGCGAGAATACAAACGTATTCTCCCAGAGGAGGTAGAAAAGGCAACAGTTCCAGAGACATCAACATATGCCCCTGAAGAAGTGCCAAGAGTTACCTACACCCCTATCAAGTCAACAAATCCCTTTTCAGAAGAGTATGACGCGACCTCACATTCTACCCGACAACAGACGTTCAACTACCAGAACCAACCAGCAACCCAACCATCGTTGCAGGCATGGCTTCGACAAAGTGCAACATTAGAACAAGACCGAAACCAAGATGGTTATCCAACCGCACGAGGGCTGAGGGATTTACAAGAACCACCACTCTATTCACGGTATCAAGGCGAGAGTAAGCCAAAAACCAAGGGTCAACAGAGCCTGGAAGACAACCCATAGAACGAGTTCGAAGAGATGAACCATCTCTTGCAAAAACCGTTAGAAATTACGGCTTAGGAGCAACACTGGGAGAGGAACCCGCTCACTACCAAAGGCCAGAGAAGGTATATCGATTATGACGAGGAGATCCAATGATGAGATTTGTAGACCATCCTAGAATTAGACCTTCTCAAGTGCAAAAGTGGGTAAACAAGAAATACACGGAAAACAGAGATCCTAGGGATCATGTAGCAGTCTTTGTGCGTGTAATTAGAGCCAAAGAGGTGTTAGACTTCCCTACCCAATTTGCAAGGTTTGGACTAACCCTAGAGGAGGATGCTGCTACTTGGTTAGACTATGTGGAGCGTAGTTAAGTTCTGCCCTGTGGAAGAACTGCCAACTCAGTCCAGACTTATGCTTATATTTATTCAAGGACTAAGAAACGTAGATCTCCAGAAGGACATACATATGAAGAGGAGCACGACGTTAAACGAGTTAACTAAGGAGGCTCTTTTCCTTGTAGACAATTGTGCGGTCTACAAGGAGGGTGAATTCAAGGACCTTGATGACAATTCATCCTCACAATAAAGTGGAAGCAAGTCCGCTAAGACAGCACCGAAAAGAGATGTAGCTGTAAGCCAGGAGCAGCTTGTAGAAGAAGTGCTAAAAAAGATTAACCTGTATGCCAAGCCTCAGGCTAAACAGCCAAAATGGTGTGCTATTGAACAAAAATGGACAAACCATGTGACGGAGGAATGTTATTATAACAAGGGATATGTGAGAGAACGACCTTATGCTCCCCAGGCTCAGGTAGCATCTCCTCAACTTCCACCGATGCCTAGGTATCAAGCAGGCAACCTACCAGGACTTGTAGGTGTAGAAAGACCACAACCAGTGTTGGAGCAGCAACCACCCCTACCAGGATTAAGACCAGTCTTCGGCATAAGATACACACCAACAGTAATTGAACCAGAAGAGAAGGCTTTGGTGCCTATGCATGCATATTAAGAAGATCCCAATGGATATGCTGCGAATCCTGTCTACTATCCACCGAAAGAACCCCCAACGCCAGAACCTTGGAAAATGATGGGAAGTGCAAGACCACGAACAACAGCCACACAGGCAGCAGGAGAAGGAAGATATAGCTTGGATGAACGAACATTGTTGTTCATAGCCAACGGAGGCATGCGCGGGCAGAGACATGCATACCAACAAAGAGGAGCTCAAGGAGCACCTCAACAGCCTAAGGGACCCTGCTACAAGTGTGGTGGAGACCATTGGCTAAGAGACTGTCCTCATGATGAAATCATTAGAGTCAACGCATATTGCAACGAGTGTGGAATTACTCATTTGATTCTTGATTTCCCTAAGAACCCGAGCAAAGGAGTAAAAACTACCTTGAACATGTTGGAAGCAGTGCCTTCCAGTGATAATACCTATTCAGGTAGTGACACGAGCCCAAGCTCAAAGAATGATGAACGAACCCATAATTGAAGAGCCAAAAACCGATGCCCCAAGTTCAGAAATGAAAAATCAGAGAAGCACTTGGAAAGCTAGAAAGGTGCGTATGAAAGCCAGGAAAGAACGAGAGCAAACAGCTCTATCCGAGGAGTTAAAACACACGAAGGATAGATTAGAGCGGTTAGAGGATCTAACTAGTTTAAGCTCACACACTGCGGCAACCCTAGCACCCAAGGAAATAGCAGAACCCAAAAGTGCAAGATCGGGAGGATTAGTGCTGGCAGAAAAGGTAAATGAGCAATTAGACGCACTTTTAAAAGCTTACGAAGCCAGACTCAAAAACAACCAAACCCAAGAGCAAAGATGGATGACTTATCCATACGCCGAAATAGAGCCTAAAACATTGGTAGAAATGGGTAAGGATTGTAACGGTTTAGATGACCTGTGGAAGCAAATCTGTGATGCCAATGAAGCTAACAAGGTGAGTTACCAAATGAATAGCATGAGAAAAGAGAAAAATGAGATCTTACCTCCTATTGAAGAATTTGAGGCAAGATCACAAATGAACTTTGATATACATTCACAAGGGGGAGACCAGGGGTCAATTAGTTTGGGGCACAGCCAACCAGACTCGCTAAAAACTCTACCCTCTTACCTAGGGGAGTATGAAGCCAAGTCTGAGGTGAGAACAATCCCATCTCAAAGACTTTCTTCTAATAGAGTGATGGATTCACAAGGGTTGATTGAGTTATTGTCCACCCCTGTGGCATGCACAATCACATTAGTTAAACTCCTAAGGCTACGACCAAACATGTGGACCACAGTAGGCAAATGCTTAGAAAAATTTGGAGTGAAAGACCCCACCTCGAAGCTTCAAGTAGGGATTAGAGAATTGGACAAGCCTCAACTAAACACTAGGCCAGTACCTTTAAACAAGATTGCGAGGGAGAAGATGGAAATACCACACTACCAGTAGAATTCCAAGGAGTAGTTTCCAAAGCTATTCTTGATAGTGGAGCAGGAGTCGCTATCGCCACCAAGGAAATTTGGAAAAAATGGGGAAAACCGGCTTTGAGAGCTACCAGAATGAAATTGCAACTGGCAGATGGGTTCATGGAAAAGCCTCTAGGACTCTTAGAAAAAGTAATTGTCACCTCGTGCGGAATCGAGTATGAGCATACATTTGCAATAGTCGATTTCGACAAAAAGAACAATTACGAGATCATCTTGGGAAGACCATTCATGAGACAATTAAAGATGGTCCAGGATTGGGGTTATGACCACATATACCTCAGACATGGCGAGACTACAACCAAAATACACCTAAAAGACCATAGTTACAAAGATGTTAACCAGACACCAGTGGAAGAGTTTGATTCAGGTACATTGGCAGGGTCCGAACTCGCAGCATGGTTAGGGTAAAAAAAAGAGCTATGGATGTGCGGAGCTTCACATTGTGGGAGCTTAAAAAGAGAGGAATGCATCTTAGAAAGAGCTATTGAGGACAAGGATTATATTCCGAAAACTTTTCCTGAAGATGCCTTAGAACCTCTGGAATGGGAACACATACTAGCAACATTGGATGTTTGTACCATCACAGATAGCCCAACGACAAAATTTTGCGATAAGGACGGCTATGATGTGCTACCCTATTACATGGTAAGCCTTATACCAGGAGGAGATGAGATTGTAGAACAACCGGAACAAGAAGAGTTTTATAACTCCTCTGAGCATCTGGAGGTAAATAACGATGCAGATAACGAGTGTTGACAGCTCAAGCGAGCGTGGGGAGAAAACAACGAATATCAAGTTTTATGGTTTTGCCAATCAACACCCTAGACGCCAGGAATGCTACAGGAAAAAACGAGCAGAAAACAAAATGAGAAAGAACCCTATGCTTAGGATAAAAGATAAAACTCACTATCTAATGCTTGTCAAAGCAGAGGATTGTGTAAAAGACCAAATATCAGGCAGATTCTCAAAAGTTCGAAGGGAAGGAACACAAGAGGAAATAAAACAAGTACGGAAGACTAAAATAGAAACAAAATAAAAAAAATCTCAAAAATCAAACAAGAAAAAACAAAAGACCAAGAGTGGACCAAATTGGAGCGTAAAAAGAAATACCAAGAACTAAAACGATCATTACGAGAGGTATGGACGACTGAGGGAGAAAGTGATGGTAAGGAGGAGTCCGAAAAAGGAAACATGAATGTACCATCCCACTATCGGAAATTCACCATCCAGGACAGAAAAATCATAATGACACCACCAGTCAGGGAAAGAATAAACCAGGAATCTTACGATGGGCCGGAAAATGCAAAACGGATAGACCTCGCTGAGCCAAGTGAAAAACCTCAGCCTGTCTATATCGCAACTGATTTAGAGCCTGAAGAAGAAGAACTGATAACACAATTTCTCAAGAATTATAAAGATGTGTTTGCATGGTCTTACAAAGACCTCAAAGGAGTTGATCCATCGATATGCCAACATACAATACCATTGAAATCAGATGCCAAACCTAGCAAACAGCGTCCTTACACATATAATGACATATTTGCTAAACGAATCAAAGAGGAAATTGACAAGCTGATGGATGTTGAATTCATCTATGAAATCGAATATACAGATTGGGTGTCACCCATTGTGGTTGTCCCCAAAAAGAACGGAAAGTTGCGTGTGTGTGTGTGTGTGAACCTCAAAAAGGTAAATGCAGCCACCATAAGGGATAATTATCCCTTGCCGATCACAGGACATGTACTTAAGAGGGTGGCTGGGAAACAGGCTTATTCCTTTTTAGATGGGTTTTCAGGGTATAACCAACTGGCAATTGCAATAGAGGATCAACACAAAATAGCGTTTGCCACGGAATGGGGAATATATGCATATAGAGTTATGCCTTCTGGCTTAACCAATGCCCCAGCTACCTTTCAAAGGTTAATGACTCATGCGTTCAAAGAATACCTGAGAATATTCTTAAAAATATATATGGATGATCTCTGTGTACACTCTCTTCTACGAGAAGAACATATTGACCATTTACAAAAGGTATTTGAGAAGTGCAGAACATATCGAATCTGTCTTAACCCGGAACAGTGCATTTTTATGGTTAGGCAAGGCCGCATCTTAGGACATATTGTCTCAAGAAATGGCATAACCACTGACCTAGACAAAATCAAAGTCATAGTAGACTTGCCCAGGCCTACTAATGCGAAACAAATACAATCCTTCATGGGACACTGCGGATATTATCGAAGATTCATATATATGTATGCAGTCATTGCAGAACCTCTGTATCGTTTGTTAGTCAATTTCGGCTGGCTGGACTGAGGAGTGTGAAACTTCATTCCAAAAGCTTAAGGAAATCCTTGTATCAGCACCTATACTTAAAGGACCAGATTGGGAAAAGATATTCCATGTTCACATTGATGCATCTGCATATGCAATTGGGAGTATTCTGGCTCAACCTGGAGACGGAATAATGGATTTCCCAGTTTGTTATGCAAGCCGACAGTTAAATAGTGCAGAGAAGAACTACACAACCACTGAAAGAGAGGGGCTAGGAATGATTTATGCTGTAAAGAAATTTTGGCATTATTTGCTCGCAAACAAATTTGTGTTCTTCACAGATCATCAAGCTCTTTTGTATCTGGTAAATAAACCATGCAATACTGGAAGAAGATGTACACTGGTTTATTATATTGCTAGAATTTGACTTCACAGTGGTAGTCAAAAAGGGTAAAACTCATCTACGGGCGGATCATCTTTCAAGGTTGCAAAACGGGGAAGCTCCTAAAGAAGTAGACGATGACATACCTGATGCTTATCTTTTCAATATTGAAATGATACCCAAATGGTCTCGGGAAATTGTTAGCATTCTTTCCTTTGGAAGTAGATTTGATAACAGGGAAGACAGACCCAAACAACAAACATTTTGACAAACAAAAAACTTCCAGTTGATTGCAGGACGACTGTATCATTTAGGATCGGACCACATTCTACGATTATGTATAAATCCAGAGTAATTTGAGTATTATCTTGAAGAAGCACATGTCCAGAATTGTGCATTTCATTGTTCAACAATGAAAACACACCAGAGACTGAAATAATTAGGGGTTTATTGGCCAACTATGTATGCTGACACACACGCTTATGTTAACAATTGTACTATATGTAGTGCCAAACGACCAGAGGATCACGCGACATTGTTTCAAGTAAACATTGCACCTGCATGGAGTCAATATATCATTGATTTCTTAACCACAAGGACATTTCCTAAAAACATAACAAAAGCGCGGAAAAGGGCTATAGAGATGGAGGCTCGCGACTTTAATTTAATTGGGAATCAACTCTATAAGCGAGGAAAGGATAATCAACTTAGAATCTGTGCAAGTGAAAGTGAATACATGTTGATTCTAGAACATGCACATGGAGGCATAAGTGGAGGCCATTTTTTAGGCGATAAGATGGCAAAAATTGTCTTAACCACAAGAATGTGGTGGCCTACATTGCATATGGATGATGAGGAGTTCGTAAAGCGTTGTGACGCATGTTAGCACACCAAAGTGCCGATAAAGAGAGATATGCCACTACGGCCAATGATGGGAGCAAGAGCATTTGCAAAATGGGACATTGATTTTGTGGGGCCTATTTCACCCCCTGCATATCGCACCCATACCCAATATATCATTGTGGCTACGGACTATCTCACAAAATGGGAGGAAGCCAAGGCAACACAAAAAGCAGACGCAAGAACCACTGCACAATTTTTGTATGAGAATATCTTTGTACGATATGGGTTACCAATAGAAATTGTCAGTGATCGAGGAACACATTTTCTTAATGAAGTCATTGAATATCTACTAGAGGAATTCATGGTCATACATAGAAAATCTGCTCCATATCATCCACAGGCAAATAGACAAGCTGAGGCCACAAATAAAACATTGTGCACTGTTCTGACTAAAATTGTATCAGAGTCAAGGACAGACTGGGATCAACAGTTACACTCAACACTATGGGCATACAGGGTAGCTTACAAAACATCAATAGGAACAACACCGTACAACATGGTGTTTGGCCTAAACGTTATATTACCCATTGTGCGCTCCTTGCCGCACTGTCGAAGCAAGGGACTTGCCAATACACCGTGTGCGAGCCACAAATGGCTCCAAGCACACAACAAGCCTAAACTAGCAAGCTCAAGAGAGCAAAGGGTGTGTCACTCACCGCTCTACGCTCGCCTTCGTGGTGGATTCCTCGCCGCAATGAAGAAGAAGCTGCAGTCGTGCCGCGCTCAACCGCTTCGCCGCCGTCGTGCCTTCGTAATGCTCGATCGCACACACACCCTCCCTCTCTCTCTCTCTCTCTCTCTCTCTCTCTCTCTCTCACACACACACACACACACACACAAGGAGGTGAAGAAGAAGAAGATGGAGATGGAGATGGAGCAAGAGCACTCTTCTATTGCACAAATGAGAGAATGAGTAAAAATTAGGTTTAGTTGGCTTTTATATGAGCTCACCCCATTCACACTTGGGCGCCCATGCTTAGCCAACTAATCCCTTGAATGTCCCAGTTAGAGTGCGCCTCTCATCGGCGATCACTCTTACCCTTTTCCTATTGGTCCGACAAGCCCGGTACCTGACTCTAAATAATACAACGTTTATAGATCATAGGGTGTCCGTGTGCCGTGAGGGTTAACATGCCCCCCTTCCTGATGTAGATTCTGTCCTTGGAAGCTATTGAGTTGAAGCTGGTTCGTCGAGATAGGACATGGATGTGCGTAGCCTTCTTCAATCACTGCAAAATCAAACAACATTGCCACAGTAATTGCATTCTCATATACAATTAAAAATCACATGCAATTTTAGGTAGACAAATTGATTGGTAAAAGAATTTCAAACAATTTGTTAGCAATGAACATTAAATTGCAATGTAATCAAATGCATTAACAGATGTAAAGGTAGAAAATTAAACAAGTCTGGGGTCGCTAATTTGACGGTCGAAAGGCACTAGAGATCGAATATTAATACCATGGGTAAGATTCTTAATTATCTGTGGTCAATTAAGTTGTTTAATCGCGAGAGCCAAGTATTCATGTTCGAGGGCTGACTAGAGGCTATATCTAGAAGACCTTGTAGTTAAGCTACGATAAAAGGAATTTCTCATGAAATCATCGCCTGACTGATTACCTTTTCGTTGACCCCCCAAAGTCTTTTCACATTGATTCAATTATGATGTGTGTGCTTATTTTGTATGCCTTGGGTTTTTTGCTTTTCAAGGAAAAGCGCCCACACTGGGAACCTCTAGGGCTCTAGTACCATAGGCGATACATGTGAGTGAAGTACCAATTTAAGCAGGGATTTCTCTTCCAGCTTAAAATTTTACATTGTGGCACTGTGATTTTTTGCTTGTTCATTTTCAGCATTTTAATTTTGTAACTTTGGGGGGTCATATAACACTGATACACCTCCCCAGGCTCATCACATTAGTAAACTCCCTTTATAATACTTAAGCTAAAGGTCAATAGGGTTAAGCCCACTAGAAAGCCCTAGTACATTTCACACAATGCTGCCTAAATCGGATTAAGAACCTAAGTAACCATTGCTTATTAGGAAGGCATTCCCCATGGTATTAAGAGAAGATTTCTAATACCTAGCTTGGTCAAACTAGCTTAGTCGGACTGCTTGATTTTTACACCTAGACAACTGATTATGACAAAAGATTACATTGAATTAAATGTTTGATACTAAGCAAATGCGCTGAATATTATGCTACCAATCACAATCAAAGCAAACAAACATGGATGCAAAAAGATAAGGGCAATGCTAATGGACATAAAACACCTGATTGTGTTGATGGTCGCGCTTGATTTGAAGTGTGAACGAGAGAAAGGTTCCATGAAGGTCCAAATCCTATCAATAGCAACACGCTCCTGTACACACTAGGAAACAAAAGGAATACCTCCAGGAGGCACATTAGTGGGAAAAGAGAACTTCGCTAATCTCTCAACTCTAAAACAGAAACACTCCTATCGTACTAATCTTACCTACCCTCCATCACTCAAGTGATGAGGATCAAAGGTGTTTTATGGCATAGGTTTCTATTTCACTGTACCAGATGTGACATGTGTAGGTCTGAGTCAATGTTTTGACTTTTAATGTGCATACTCGTTTGCTAATTGCTCTTGCTCTTTATTTTTTTGTTTTTTGTGAGTATAAAGCTTTATATGTACATTCCCTAAGATTGGGAGGTATAGAGGTCAGGGAGAAAGGTTGAGAGGGAAGCAAGTGAATGATGGATGTCCACAAACACTCCCCCCTTCCTTGGGTAGATCATACCGTTTGAAATGAGCTTGTCACCCTTTGAAACCAATTGTTCCAGTTGGTAATAGGTGAGGATTTTTGCCAGTAGTTTTCTATTACCCTAGGTGCCTCGTCAAGTTGCAAGGGTGGTAAGGTACTCTCCCAGGATCGAACTTGAAGTGGTTCATCAGGTGATTCTTGAACACCGGGAGGTGTGGATTCTTTTGTAGCTTCATGGAGTTCCACTACTATAGATGGAGGCTGTGTAGAAGCTTTTACCTCTATGGATGTATTACATGAGGAGCTAGAAGCTTCATGGGACTCCCCCCTTCCTGAGCTAGGTGGAACAAATCGTTCTTTCTCTGGTACCCAAACTAGCTCGGGAGCGGGTGTGTAGCATTCTGTGATTTTTTTCTTTCCACGATCATTGATTCGTTTTGGAGCTACGGGATTGGGCTCACTTGGGTCAGGTGATAGGTAAGAGCACAATCTACGTTTTGGCACCCAGATTTGATCATTTCCTTGATAGTAGCCTTGGGCTTCCAATAGTCGTTTAGGGATCCATCGCAACATTTTCTTACTTTTCTTAGAGCGAGTGGTACGTTTCTTACAAGGCTTCTGTTTTTTAGCACTAGCTATGGTCACTAAAGAAGCTTTAGGGACCCACTTGTATGTTTTCTTCGTTACATTAGGATGAGTCTTGTCAGAAGCGATATGCATTGCTTGTAGCATATTTAAGGGTACAGGCATTTCATCCCCCTCAGGTGTTACCCAGGTCGTCCCCCTATTTCCCCAAGTGTCTATGGTTGCTGCTAGGTGGACCCAATCCACATTGTCCGACTCAGTCATCCCAGGTAGGATATCCATATAAGGAGAATCTTGGCCAATGTCTGTATCCTTCTTACAAGTGTAACAATATTGTAGTGGGGCCGAGTGAACTGTGGTGTCAGAGCGATGATCAATAATGGTTTTACTCCCTAAGGGGTGTACCTTACCAGTCACCAAATCCACTCTAAGGACAGAGTCTTGGAATTGCAAATAGACATGATTTTTAGACCAATCATGAACCATTTGTGCTTCCCTCATGAATGGTCGTCCTAAAATCATTTCATATGACATAAGGTGTTTAGAGAAATCCATTACAATGAACGTGTGTCGTACCTTGTGTCCTAGAACTTTGATCTTAAGATCCTTGAGCATCCCCATAGGTTTGGCTATGGTACCATTTGCCATCTTTACCACAATGTTAGTAACACTGAGGCGGGGTTTTCCCATGGATTCCCAACAATCTTTTGTAACGATGCTAACTCCTGCACCACCATCAAGAATTCCCTTTATAGTTAATCCCTTGGTAGTGATGGGTAGGGTCGCATTAGACTCGTCACCTTCAAAATACTGCCCTAATTCGTTAATGGGTACCTCGATCACAGACTCGTGTCCATCTAAGTCAAGTGATTGCACATGATTTTCCTCATCAATCATAATCGAGTCAGGCCTATTTGGTTGCGCAAACTGCGGTAATCCCGTTCGTAGCTCTCCGTTAAGGAATGCTCGAAGTGCAAGGAATAACTCAGGATCTCCATACAGCTTTGCTATGATCGTGGTTCGGACCTCAGAAGACATGAAGTCCACTAGTTTGGCAACATTCATTGGCATTTTGCAGGGTGTAGGTCCTTGACTAGGAACTGGTGAGGATGGAATCTCATATTCCTCAATGGGATCAGGTATTCCTTCGTTAAACATCCTTTCCAACAAGAAAGGTGTATGCTCACTTTCTGATGTCCCGTCCTCACTCCCTTCTTGGATGATACTAGATATGGCTAACGGTCTATGGTTCATGTGGGGTGGATGAACTTGCGTGGGAAACACTGTGTCATGAATTTTGACATGCATGGGTTCTGGTTCTAGTTTCCTTTGAGTCTCCTCCACTAAACCTCTTAGATGTTTCACCTGCTCAATCTCGTCTACTGGGTTTGGGTACGTCCCAATCTTCTTTTTACGATTCTTCCCTTTTTGCCTCTGCGGTTTATCTTGGGGGTCTTGGATTGGATTTGGAAACACTTGTGGTGTTTTCAAAGGCTCTTTATGGTTTTCTCTTATTCGGTTTTCATTTGGTTCCATGTTACGGTTTTCTTTGTCGGTCTTTCCCTTTGTGGTATTGGTTCTAGTCTCCATTGTCTCGACTGAATCTGAATCATCCTCGAGGTCATTCATATACACGGGGTCATCTCCTGTTCCTATGTTTGTTTTGGAACTTGGCTTCGAATTTCCCGTATTCTGCAACCTCTTCCTTCGTGTCTTCTTTTTCTTTGCTTGGATAACTGACGCGGTATCTCTCTCTTCGAGGATATGGCATGGCCCTTGAAGCATGGACCGTGTAATCGCATAAGCGGGTGCGACGGGTGGTATTGGCGATGTCACACTAGCAATTTCAACCAAATTTAGGGGTGTGATTTTAGGCGCATTTGGGTTATAGGGGCATTGGGCAATCAAGTGATCTATGCCACAACGATTACATGTGAGTATTGGCATTGCAGACGTGCTCCCTTGATTCATTTGCATCTGTGCAGCATTCTTTTGCAGCCTAATAGGGCACTCCGCTGCCCGATGTGGTCCACCACACTCGTAGCATTGAAGAGGTGGCCTCCTAGCCTGGGTGTTGATATTTTGACCTCTGGATGCAAGAGCAGCAGCTTGATAAACCGGCTTGACTTGCCCCCAACAATCTTCCATGTAGTATATAGGACACTCTTCCAATGTATCAAGTCCGTAGGCAATACTAGTGTCTATTTCCTCCTCACAGCCATCTGCATAAGCATTAGATGGCTCGCAACCCACTTGGTTCATAGGGGCGACTCTTGGATGCGGGGGCAGCGGTCCTAGCACAGGAGGTGGTAGCGGTGTAGCTTGTACAACATTTTGAGATCTAGGGACCATGTGTTGCGGTAGTTGCTCAACAGGTGGAGTAGGCATCAATACAGGAGCTCGAGGCGCATCCGTCCAGGCTACAGGTGGCCTATTTGCCATCATACGTTTGATCATTAAACAATCCTTAGCTTGGTGACCATACCTACCACATGCGTTGCAAGTTCCATTAAATTTTACTCTAAACGTAGGGCACTCACCATTGTGTTTTCTAGCATCTTCGTCCCCATTGAATTTTTGAGTGAGTTTGGCAATTTGTACTGCCTTACTTCTAGGCTCTCTATCAGATACATGACGCATATTTTTCGCGATAGATCGACCTATGGTTTGAGCAAACACTGCCAAGTAACCTATGTGAGGAGGCAGGGCCGGTGGAGGTACTCTTGGAATCATATGTGGGAGAGGGATGGGTACCGGTCTTGGCATATGTGTGGATGATGCAGGATATGGAACATAACCGGGCATAGGTCCACTCGGATAACGGCTAGGGAGCAGCACTCGAGGAGCATAAGCAAGTGGTACAATTGGAGGTGTGGGGGCCATGTGTGCATAAGGGGCTAGAGGCACATACGGTCGAGGCCCCATATTAGGTACTACGACACTAGGTAGTGGCACTGCGCTAACCGTAGATGTCATCGGTACATTCTCTGTCAGGCCTATCCCTGGAGTGAGCACTGTGTTTTCCTTAATAGAGGGTTGAGCCAAGTTAGGGAAGCTAAAGTTGTCGCTCGGAAGCTCAGATTGCATAGAGACCCCAGGTGAAATGACGTAAGATGGGTCCATGGGGCTCATTAGAGGAGTCTCCATTTGTGATAGAGTAGGCTGTTGAGCCTTGCTCGTATCCAGAAATCTCATGGGGCCAGTTGAGAGTATATTTACCCCTCGGTTTTGCCTTTCTGATTGAATAATGCCATGGATAACATTACAGATCATTTTCTGTTGATCTTCGATGCTCGTGGCACTAGAGGTGGATTGTACAATCTCTATCCATCCTACATGGTAGGCGTGGCCAGAGTGTAGATCCGTCAACACCTCAGTGTGGAGGTCGTATGTCCAATGATCATTAATGAACAATCCTTCTAGAGTCGACGTGTTAACGGTTTCTTGTGAGGTAGAAGCAATGTTGCTCCCCGTGGTTTTACTTGTCACCAACGGTACTCTAGAGGGAACTTCTGAAGGAGGCAACTCAACAGGGCCTTCTTGGTAAGAAGTTGGCAGGATATCCACATGGACACTCTTTGGGGGTGTGGGGTCCACGTGCGATGTGAAAGGAGAGTCCACTTCCCCACCCCCTTCGTGTGCTTCATTTGCATCAGGTTCCGAGCGAGTAGCTCTACCTAATGTTTCCATGAAACGGCTAAATATACTAGTACTAGGCTGTGGAGCTTCGGGAGGTGCATGGACTTCTCTCTCAGTGTTTTGGGTAGGGTATGCTTCCATGATTTCTGAGTCGGAGGAGGAATCACTAGCGGCTATTTTAGGGTCTTGGGTGGTGCTACCTTGTGTCCCCGCTGAGGGTCTAGAGCCTATCGTGGATGGGTAATGGGTGTCCGTATGAACAAAGGCACCCTCAATATGCTCGTGTTCTAGCACCCACCCAGAGCGTAAGTGCATGTGCTTTTGATATCCTAAGGTGTCAAAAAGCTGCTCTAGGAGGCCTTGTGACTAGTTTTTTGCGTGTTTTTTTGTTTGTTTTTTTGCTAGATTTTTTAGAGCGTGTCGTGGAATGGGCCGTGTGATAGCTCAAAACGAGCGTATCGCTAGGAGGGACGCGCTGTGCTTTACAGCCCACCGTTTGGTTCTATTTTGCTCCAGAAAAGCCCAAAACAGTCTTTTCCTAGCTGGGGAACTAGGCTCCAAATAGCAAGTCTAAAGGTGCAAGTGGGAAGAGAAGGGAGGAGAGTGGAGGACTTGCCCCACATGCTCTCATTCCCTCTTGAGGGAGTAGAGTATATATATAAGAGTGAGTCTAGTATATATCATAGGACTGAGGCCTGGGCCTGGGCCTGGGCCTGGGCTTGGGGAAATAATCCCGATCCCGTCCTATCTTTTATACAAATCAACCCGTCCGTTTTTATAACTCACGTTTTTTATTTTCGAAAATTTAACCTCCCACTCACTCGCATTTTTATTTTTCGGTTTTTTTTTCAAAAAAAATTAAAAAAAAATTTATGCAGACAATGCAAAAATTGAAAATGCAGAGATTGAAAATGCAAAAAATTTAACACAGAAAATGCAGAAAATTTAGAAATTGAAACTTGACAGAAGCAGAAAATGCAGAAAATGCAAAAACGCAAGAAATGCTAACTGTGCAGTGCAAACCAGAAAACGTAGAAAACGCAGAAAACGCAAAAAACAGAAATCTCCACACAACTACACACACTCATTCCCTGCCTTTCCTATGATAGAAATTGCACCACAAGAAAGCGTAAAGTGCTTAACCGAGCTTAGTGTAGGGCATTTCCCCGGCAGCGGCGCCAAAAATGTGCGCTCCTTGCCGCACTGTCGAAGCAAGGGACTTGCCAATACACCGTGTGCGAGCCACAAATGGCTCCAAGCACACAACAAGCCTAAACTAGCAAGCTCAAGAAAGCAAAGGGTGTGTCACTCACCGCTCTACGCTCGCCTTTGTGGTGGATTCCTCGCCGCGATGAAGAAGAAGCTGCAGTCGTGCCGCGCTCAACCGCTTCGCCGCCGTCGTGTCTTCGTAATGCTCGATCGCACACACACTCTCCCTCTCTCTCTCTCTCTCTCTCTCTCTCTCTCTCACACACACACACACACACACACACACACAAGGAGGTGAAGAAGAAGAAGATGGAGATGGAGATGGAGCAAGAGCACTCTTTTATTGCACAAATGAGAGAATGAGTAAAAATTAGGTTTAGTTGGCTTTTATATGAGCTCACCCCATTCACACTTGGGCGCCCATGCTTAGCCAACTAATCCCTTGAATGTCCCAGTTAGAGTGCGCCTCTCATCGGCGATCACTCTTACCCTTTTCCTATTGGTCCGACAAGCCCGGTACCTGACTCTAAATAATACAACGTTTATAGATCATAGGGTGTCCGTGTGCCGTGAGGGTTAACACCCATAGAGTTTTTAATTCCAACTCTACGAGTAGCGAAACGCTTAGAATGGACAGGGCATGAGCTCTCTTCAAGAATAGATGATCTTGAAAAGCTAGATGAACTTCGCTTGAGAGCTGTAGCTTCGATCTATGCTAAAAAGAGAAGACAAAAAGAGTTTTTTGACAAGCATGTGCGCACGAAAGAGTTCAAAACAGGTGATTATGTGCTTGTATAATTATACCTTGAAGCAACATGCCAAGAAACTTAAAAAGCGAGGGATGGGACCCTTTGTGATTAGTGACTTATCACAAAGTGGAGCTGTCAAGCTTGCTACATTAGCAGGTGAAGAAATGCCAAATTGGATTAGTGGGTGTCGATTAAAAAAATATCATTTACCACTAACACAGGATATGCTTCAACAAATCCATCAAGAAAAACAACGGATGAAGGAGAAACAGAGGGTACGAGAAGAAGCCCAAGCAGAAGCAAAAGAACGCATTGCAAAAAGACGGCTTCTACGTCAACAACAACAATGTGGATCACCGTTGCGAATAAATGCTATTCGAATAACGAATTTTGATGAAGACACAGTGGAGCCAATAATTGCAGTCAAAGTGGATAGCAATCAAGTTGAATCGATGGCATTGCTTGATTTTGGAGCTCAAGCAAATTTAATTTCTTACAGATTATACAAACAGCTCAAGCCCAAAGGTCAACTACCTCCTCCTCCACAAGTGCTGGAAAGTAGTACATCACATTCGCTGAAAACATTGGGCTGGATTATATTGCATGTACAAGTACATCAATATATTTACCCACACAAGTTTTATGTGGTTGAGGATGAAAGCACACAACTCCCCGTATTGTTGGGACAACCTTAGCAAAAAGAGTATAATGTGCAGATAGATTGGAATGCGGATGCAGTCACAATTCGGCATGCACAAGAACAACAGGTGGTAGCCTTTGCTTAGCAACGCCGAAAGAATCAGCTGGGAGCAATGCAATCATTCGATAAAGAACCAAAAGAATGGGTGCCACTAAAGAACAACACGATACCCATGGCGCACAAACAGGGGACTACCAACCATGTTCACTACAAGCATAAAACAACACAGACTACAGTGAAAAGATAAAGGTTAGCAACACGCGAAAAACAAGTATGGGTGCGGAAGGATAGAGGTAACATGGCAGACAAACCACATTACAACAGCAAGAGTCAAAAGGAGAAAAGAGTTCAACCAAAAGCCAAGGGAATAAAACACATATGGATTCCAAAGAGAATGCTCAGTAACAATTTAAATGCGACTCGCATTTGGATCCCGAAACCAAAGCAACAGGAACTCCCTTCAGTACAAGCAACATCGGCATGCAGACATACACTACATATGAAACCGGCAAACAGATCTATGTGGGTGCCAATCAGCAGCAAAACAATGACAACCGTGGAAGTAGCAATAAACCTACAAAAACCTCCAAAGTCAAGCTACAAATGGCAAGCAAAAAAGACAAAGACTATGGCCAATTCCGCCACGACAAGTCTCTCCAAGGAGACAACTATGGCCATATCAACTTTAGCGGCCAACCAAGCGACTTTTCCAAGAAAGACGATCAAACAGAGAGCGGTGGAGTTACAACTTTTACTCGCAAAGAAAATTTGCCGACCAAATCAACAACCAACATGAAACCTCGCTGGCGAATGCCAATAAGCATCTTGCTTATACCCTCCTCTTGCACAGCATTGATTTTTCCATGCATTGATCGAGTATGCATCATATAGGGCCACATTACACGGCCGAGCATTAGCACAATTTTTCACTCCATGCACGGCACATACTCCGAGGCGATACCTTGTCGTCCGGGAGGACTATGGCTAGGAGGGGGGAGGCATTTTCAAATGCGGACCCAATGGGAAAAAGAGCAAAAAAGGGCATGTTTTTCGACTATTTTAAAGGGTTGTCATTTGATTGCGAAATTTTCTGGACTAACCAAGAATATATGCCCTTATACAGCATGAATCTACAAGTATATGGGGCCAAACGCCAAATCAAGCCCCTAGGTGTGTGTATATAGGTAAAATAGCCATTTTTGGGCAAAATATTGGTAAAACGAAGAAATCCGGCCATAAAAATTGCATGTGAGTGTATATAGTGTTTTGCAGTGATATTTTTGAGTTATTATGATTTTTGGGGATTTTCTGGGTTTGATTTGCTATTTTTCTTTTAATTTTACTAATTATTGGTAGAAAAACTTCAAAAATACAAAAAGCAGGTAAAAAACGATCGTAATGAAAAACAAAAAAATATGGGGATAATCAGTGACTATAGGACAACCTATGGTACAATGGGGGTGCAATTATGTGAATGGAGCGGAAAGCGTGTTTTG
Organism: Adiantum capillus-veneris; assembly: GCF_014529385.1. Taxonomy (NCBI): domain Eukaryota; kingdom Viridiplantae; phylum Streptophyta; class Polypodiopsida; order Polypodiales; family Pteridaceae; genus Adiantum; species Adiantum capillus-veneris. The sequence goes on from NC_140956.1 coordinate 9,930,851, forward strand.
GCCAGATTTTGACCGAAACGTCAAATTTCTCGGAAACTGGGCAAATGGAGTCCAAATCAAGAAATTTTTGAGCCTAAACCGCATGTCGCAAGAAGTTGGGAGCACATGTCAAATTTAATGAAAAGTGGTTCGGGGACCCCCATTATTAGAATTTTTCACTTCATTTTAAGCTCATTTCTATATTGCCTTTTGAGAGAGAGCTCTTGCCACCTAGAGCGAACGGGACTTCCAGCGGCTTCTACGACACGCACGACCACCCGACAGGCTCCAGACATGAGAGGTAGGCTCACCACCTTGAGCTTTTCTCACATGTTTGTTGTTTTGTCGCGAAAACTAGCGTAGGGTTCACACGGGAAGAGAGCGGTAGAGACCTACAAGTAAAAGTGGCAACCTAACGGCTAACCCAAAAGCAATGAAACTTCATCGGCATCTTACCCTAGCATAGGAGACCACTTTTGAATGACCAAAGGCGATAGAAAACCATCGGAAAAAACCCTAACTTCTAGAGCCCTTCAAGAGGCCACCAAATGGTAAATCGGCGGAAAGGCGCCCAAATGCTACCAAAACTCATGGGTAGGAGCATCTCGACATGCTCGACAAGTCTATATAGCCCACATGGCCATAAGGCGACCCGAAGCGGCACTAAGCTTCAGAAACGGCATCGGACACATAAAGCGTCACTTAGCTCTCACGGCCAAACCGCATGTCTGTTTGCCACCAAACTTCACGAGCGGCTTTCCTAGACCATCAACAACCAAGTCCTATGGTGGTAAACCACCACAAGTCATCGACGATATGTAAACGCAACCACGGGCGCTTCTAGAGCGACAAATTGCCAAACGAAGCTCCGGTGAAGCCAAAGTCGACAAAAATCATATGGCAAGGATCCCCAAGGGACCTGAAGCTATGGAGACCAACATCAAGAAATTTCATCTCCGAAAAGCACTCCAAGAGTCAGAAAAAGGCTCAGAGGCTCTGAAATCCACACAGGGAGTTTCTTTCTATCTATTTGACATTTTTGTTGAAATAGGGCTTAAAAGGGACTCAGGGGGACTCAGGGCAGGTACCAGTAGCATCTCCAATGTAAATTTCATCAGGAGACATCCTACACGTAGGATGTCTCAAGGCCAATTCTGGGGACCAAACTCAACATCTCTTATCACACACAGCTTCTGAATAGCCTATACATGCTAGCCACCAAGTTTCATCACATTTGGACAAAAATTGACCTCATATGCATCAAAAAATGCAAAGTCAGAGCATAGAGGCAATAATGGGCCATAGACCTACCAAAACTAGTCCAAATCACATGAAACTTGCACAATACACTCATGAGCACATTGCCAAGCTATCTGTGGGGTCATATGTGAAAAATGATGAAATAGACATCCTATGCGTAGGATGTCTAAATGACCAATTTGTTCCCCAGCTGGCATTTTTGAGTTCCAGATCTCCTTATAACACCTTCCTAAGCTCATATATCAAGTTTCAAGCCATTCTCATCACATTTGGCCCCCAACACCTCCAAGATGCACTTTTTGAGCTTGAAAACACTACACATGCTCTTACCAACACCAATTCTTGTCCAAATCAAAATCCAAGAGCAGGGCCATGTTCCACATGCCAAGGGCTAACCCCAGAATCAATTTCAATCATTTTGATAAAAAAGACATCCTACGTAGGATGTCTCCAGCATGATGTTGACCTTCTGTGCAAGAAATGACTTCATGGGAGCCATTAACGTGGTGCAAGAAACCTGTATATCAACTTTCAATCCATTTGAATATCATTTGCCACCTGTTGAGGACATCCTACCCAATTTGTGAGCCTAAAGCCTGAATCTACCCAAAATTGCACTATTTGATGCCCAAACCCAATTCCAATCACATAGCCATGTTGCACAGGTCAAGGGCCACCAGCCTACCAAGTTTCACCAAAAACAGGCAAGGTAGACATCCTACGCGTAGGATGTCTAAATGATAATTTTTAGCCAGAAAGCTACTGTGAGCACATGAAGAGTTTCCCTAGTTCCTTTTGAGTTTTATTTTCAATTTTCAAGTCATTTGGATAGTTAGAACTCAGTTTCTCAGCTAATATGAAAAAAAACGCTAACTTCGGACTACGGAGTGCAACAGGATCTATGGCAGCCACAAAATCACCTGCAAAGAAGAAGAGGATGACAATAAAAGACTACTTGGAAGAAGTAAAGCCATTTGTGATCCTAGAAGGAACCCTGAAGCCAACCAGCACATGGATTCACGATGATTTTCTAGAGTCCAATGATTTGAAGATCTACCAAGGCGTGTTCAAAGATCCTGAAGGAAATCCAGGAGAGCTACCCATGATACCACGGGAGCTCAATGAATTTGTCAGAAGCAAGATGGGGGATTACCTGGAGAAGCTGGATCTACATAACTACTTTGAAGCTTTGCCAGCAGGAATTGACATCAAAAGAGTGTGGGAATTTGTAACCACTATCAAAGAAGATGGAGTGGCCCGAGTCACTGATCTGTAAGGCAAGCCAGATACCATGATTGTCATCACAGAGAGGGTGGTGGCAGCCGCACTTGACATCTCCAACAGGGGAGATAGTGTGACAAAGAGGCGAGATGAAGTCAAGGTGTACTCAGAAAAGAAGAACAACTACACTTTTGAAGATATTGCAAACCCAAAAGTGGCTATCATGAGCCAACTTTACAACCAATACTTCCACATGTGTACAAAGCGGTCACAAAAGTACAGGATGCCACCTGGATCCATTGCCACCACCTTCACCTGGGCAATGCAGAAGAGCAAGCCAAAAGTGATCAATTATGCTGCTTACATCCATGACAACCTGGTGAAGATGGGCAACGAAAATCCCACCTACATTGTACCTGGTGAGCTGATAACAAAAGTGGTCTATGGAGCACTGCATGCCAAGGGAAACTGGCCTAAACCTCCCTCACATAATGATTGGCTAAAGCTGAAAGAAGATAAAGAAGAAGAACCTTCGAGGGCTCCCAGAGTAGCCACACGGTTGAAGCTCCGATTAGAGACCGTGCTAGAAGAGCCGCCAGAGTCGAAGAAGGGGAAAAAGGAAAGTCTATAAGTGCCGATCAAGGAAACCAAGTCACAAAAAGCGGCGCGGCTAGAAAGGCTAATGGAAAGCTTCAGAGCTGAAAGAGCCTCAAGGGAGATCTAAGCGAGTTGTGGAAGCCCTCCCTAGAAGCCATGTCCGGATCATTTCGAGGGGTGCATCGAGATCGATTTGAAGACTACATCAAAAACTTTGAGATTTTAGATGCTACGATAGAAAATATCCCAAATGTCCCTTTTACAGAAGAAGAAGTGGACAAAGTAAGACGGCAACTGCTGGAAGAGCAGGAAGGCCAAGAAAGAGAGAGAAAGACCAAGGCGGACCAGGATTTCAAGAAGAAGCCATCGACTCCACCGTCAAGCATGGAATCACCACCTCCTCTTAGCCCTCCACAAACCCAACAAAAGGAGGATGAACAAGAAGATTCCAAGCAAGAGAAGAGCCAAGAGCAAGAGCAAAAAGAAGAAGCTGAACCGAAAGAGGAGAAGCTAGATCCAGAAGAAAATAATTTCAGAATATTTCTTGATCTACTAGCTGCGGGTTACTCTCGAGAAGAGGCAGCTACTGTGGCCTTTGAGTTGACAAGCATAAGGCCCAAGGAATAGATGCAGAGCCTTCGGTTAGTGGAATTGAAAGAGATGGCCACTGATACAGTGGACCTACAGCCACCAACCAATGATTGGGATGTGGTGATGCAAAAGCTAACCGGGCTCAAAGCAAGATCAATGGCCACGGAGAGTGAGATTGATAATCTCAAAACCAATGAAGTTCAGATCGAGGCTGAAGTCGACTCACTACAAAAACAAGGCCAAGAGAATATGGACAAACAAACAAAGCTGCAAGCTAGTTTGGACGCGGCATTGCAAAGATGCCAGGAGATGGAACGAGAGAATCAGACAGCCGAACACAAGGTTCAAAGAGCAGAGGAAGAATACAAGAAAATCAGCAAGTCATTGACAGATGCAGAGAGAGAAAGGGACAACTTGACTCTACAACTTGCTGAAGAGTCCAAAGAAGTGGAAACACTGAGGAATGCCAAGGAAAAGGCAGAGATAGAACAGGAGGCAAACCAGGATGAGTAATAGAACTAAAAGACCAGATTAAAGTAAAAGATCGGACATCCAAAGGCTAAGAGCATCTCCGGCCAGAGTCCGAGCTGCTAGCTTGACTGGCACGACTTCAGAGACTGGGCTATATGAAGAACAAATGAAGGATCTCCAAAAGGAGTTAACACTGGAGAAGAGGCAAAGACTGATGCTGACTGAGGGATCTATGGTAATGCAGAACCACCTGGAAGAAGAGAACAAAGCCATGCAAAATGAGCTAGAAGCCATAAAAACAAAGATGAATGAGGATTTTCAGAGATGGCAAGCAGAAAACGAAGCCATCAAGAGGAAGCTTGATGAGGCAGAAAAGATAAATGCAGATCTGAATGACCTCCTAGTAAACATCGGAGAGCAAGCGGAAGAGGAAAAGAAGACACTTCAGAAGCAGATAGAAGAGCTGAGAGGCCAGCAGCAAATGGAAGAGCAATAGTTTAGTACCGGGCCAGCAGCCATGGAGGGTATTGACATAGAGAATGTTTCAGATCCAGTGGACACCACCATGCAAGAGGACATCCTTGTGGGAACCTCGCAAGAACCCCAAGATCTGACACAAGAAGAAGAAGAAAAGCTGCAGAAGGCCATAGAAGCAGCAGTAAAAGACACAGCCAGAGAAGCATTGCAGTGGGATCAAAGGGTGTTTAAGTTGATGACCATTCAGAAGATAGATGCCAGTAACCTTCAGCGTGAATGGCTACAACCATCTCTCCCATATCCTCTGCTAAAGTATGAAGCTGCCACAATCAACAAACGGATCAAAGAGGAGCCAACAGTGCCATTGTACAAAGCAGATATCTCCAAGCCTGAAGGAGTCAAGCTGATAGTGGATTACCGAGGTGGAGAAACGCATGGCTCACAAAATATCCTCAATATATTAATCCATCTGGTAGAGGCACCTAAAGTGATCAGAGATAACCTCAATTTCTGCCCTCTACCAAGGATGAGGACATGGAAAGCCCACGAGATGTTGCAGAGAAGCCAACCCACTTGGCTCAATTACCCGAAGCTACCAGGCTTGAAGGCAGGTGAGAGAATAAGTGAGCAATACATGGTGACAACCCTAACGGGCACCATCAAATTGTTCACTCGCTGGCCTGACCTATCTTGCATCATGATGAGAAAAATATGTAAAACCCTTCTGGCAGTCTTCGAAACCTTCAAATCAGGCCAGGCGACAGACAATATCTTTTTCTTTCAAGATACATACAGATGTGCATACGATCTGTCTGCTCAGCCTTCTCACGAGGTGATACATGCACTATATCATAGAATCATGTTTTTGCCTTCGTATTACCTCCAGGCCTTTGAAGAAGCCTTCTACACCAGCTTCTTCACCATCAACATAGATATATATTCGGCACGACGCTACTGTCTCAGCATGCTAGATATGAGTCCCTTCTAAAGATACGAGAAAGCCTACGTTGAGGAAGCAGCTCAACTGCCATGTCGGAGACGACATGAACAAGGAGGGGGGGAGTGTTAGCAGCTGGACATACCCTATGAAGCTTGGCCGAACATTATTTTTTGTAATTATTCTTTAATTGAGAAAACCTGACATTTCACCTTTTGTAAATAGTGGGGCTTACAGAAGCTTCCAGATTGTATCCCATTTTTGACATTTAGATTGAGTAGATGGTTAAATTGGAACATTAGGGTTTGAGATTGTAAGGTATTTATACCATTTTTGACCTTAATGAAAAAAACCCTTTGTCATTTTAAAGAACGTTCTGTCTGTGAGTGTACGAAAGAGAGTGAGAGTTTCATCTTGACACTACGTGCGCACCGGTGGTCGGAATCGAGTGCGGAGAAGTGCAGCGTGTTGCCCTCAACGAGAGCTATGCGCCAATACCTACATTGCGGGTGTACGGTCTGGTTTTGCGAACTCGACCCACGAGCTACATCTGGTGATTCTGTGAGCATACGTTATCTGTTTTCGCATTTTAACATATCCACGGGTGAAAGCATGTTAACGTGACACGCTTTTTGTGCTAGTTAGCATTTTTAAATTATCACATCTTAAAACAATTGGACGTCCGGTAATTTTTTTACAAATAATATCAAAATTTGTCAGAGGTTGTACATTTGGATTTCTTGTTTCAAGAGCTTTCTACTGATATATCATACGTCATATATCTTGGAGTTGAAGCTCATGTTATTATATTAGTTAGCAGCTGTCAAAATTGTGCTAGTTAGCATTGTCCGGGACATCAAATTCAGTGACACGTTAACATGCTTTTACCCCCACGCGTTCGCATTGAGTAGAGCTACACATTAGGCACTTTAGTTTTCGAAAACTAGACCTGCAAATTTCAACTAGACATCCTACGTGATTTTGCACCAGGTGTTTAGGGTTGGGATTTTGGTTCATGGACCTTAGAGAGAGTGACCGTTGGTGTTAGTAGGGTCTCCTTCAAGTTCTGTGGCGTTTCGAGAACGTTTGATGGGTATTTGGCTCTTGAAAGCGTTGTAGGAAATCTCTTCTTATGCACTCCTGAAGGCTGAAGCTTAGACATTGGGTAGAGACCTCTGTAGGAATTAGTCGATAGTCGGTCGAGTGTAGATTGACACCCTATGCTTGCTTCCACGCACTTGCGGGTCGAGCTTTGTCCTTAGCTGACAAATCTTGTTAGGTGAGTTCTTGCTGTGTTGACGTCCGTCGCGGCATATCCGCCAACAAGTTGCGACTTTGGAAATTACCTCCTCGACAACATCGTTAAAGCAAATGTTAAGGGGAGCCAAAAGAGCAAAACCTACATGAACGTTGGACCAGTGCTAACGCGAATAGCCTACCAGGCATTGGGGATGATTGATGATTTACCACCTATAGAAGTGCAGATAGATTTGATCCACAAATCTAAAAGAGCAGTAAAATCGGTGGCAGGACTATCCACAAGGCTGAAACTAGAAGTTAAAGAAACAAGGCAAAGCGCCACAAGAATGGACACTAACAGTGAAAAGACAAAGTCGGATGCCCCGAGTAGCATCAAAGTTGGGTCTCAGCAAAGTGATACCCCTTTGGAATACCAGTCTTCAAAAGAGGAGCATGGGAGTGAGTTCTCCCTCAGATATACAAGATTGAAGAAGAGAATAGCCCGCTTGATGGAGGCCATCCCAATTACACAAGCTAGGCGAACAATGGAGGAAGCGCAGGAGCTGAGAGAAAGAATCTGTCAGCAGAAGCACGAAGGTAAACGAAGTAAAGGAGCAGAAGCACACAATGAAAAGGAGGAGGAAGAAGAAGAAGACGTTCCATTACTACGTAGACAGACAGAAGCTCTGGAACGGATCAAACAACAAAAAAGATAGGAAGCGGAGCAGAATCTAAATATTGTCAGTACCATGCGGCAACGGATTCGTAGTGAGCTCAAACGAAAGATGGAGCAAAGAGAAAGAGAAGAGGCAAAGCGGTCACGTGCCGATGATCTTAAATCATCTGATGAATCCACTAAGACCAAGGAAATAGATGATAACCAACAAGAGGAGACACAACAGGACACGCTTGACTAGCAGGGCCAGGAATTTGAATCTTAGGTACCTTTAAAGGCTGGAACCACAAAAGGAGAAGAAGCTGTAGACCTCCCAAAACAAGGAACAGAGAAGGTGCTGTCAAAAGAAAAGACAGATCAAGAAACAAAAACAACACAGGCAAAGCCTACTACGGTTTTAGCTACCATTGAAGTACTAAGAATGAAGGAAAAAATGACTGAAGAGGCTGGGACATCAGAAAAGGGCCAAAAAGCCATTCAAAAGCACGATCACCTCGTTTGCAAGCTATAGTAGAGTAAGGAGCAGAAATGATCGTCATTTGACATTGATGCTTATTTAGAGCAAATCAAGCTCCGGTTCCAATGCCAAAGAGCTCTCTACAACTTGCGCGAGCTAGAGCTGGAACATACCAAAAAGGAGGCATCTAAAGCAACCAAAAACACTCTACAACTAAAAGACAGAATAGAGGAGTTGAAGAAAGTTCAGCTACAACTCCAATCAGAATTGCAAAGAGAACAAAAAAATGCAGTCTACTAATACAAAGAAGTTAAGCAATTCAATGAGGCCAACTCTACAAGTTGAGCAACAACGACTAGAGGAGGAACGAACCAACAAAAGAGAGCAGCACGAAAAGCTACAAGAGTCTTATGTGATGGTCAGTAAGACTCTGACCTAGCTTTTAGCCCTACAAGAGAGACACCAAGCTTCTCAAGTTTACCAGCTAGATCAACCTTGTTGAATAAAGAGGTCCAAGACCTAAAGGAGGCCCTTGCTCAGGAAAAATATGACAGCAAAATCATGACTGCAGTACATAGAGTACTACATTAAGCCAAAGATGAGGAGATTGAGAATCGAGAAAGCAACTGACAGAGGCGAGGGGAGATTTGGAAGCTCTGAGTACAACACAAGCAAAGCCTGGACAAACGACCCCATTGGAAATTGAGCAAATGGGAGAATTTGAGCATTCCACCTTTGAAGCTTACCAAGCAGATGTGCCAGGAACAAGCACAAGGAAAGTAACACAGGAATCTAAAGATCTAGCCATGACATCCATCTCGGAGTCGGCCAAGGAAGAAATTCAGTGCTGGATCTCAGAAGTCAAAGACCCCTCACACAAAGAATATCTGCAATATGAACTGAAGGTGTAGGAATATTGGTACTTGGGATCCTTTTAGACCTCGGGTTCATGGAGGGAGGCGAAGCGGCCTCAGATTATGTCTGGCTCAGGTAGGTTGGAGGTGTTCTAGCTCGCTCCCGGCGAAGTGAAATTCTCTCTGTCCATAGAAGAGCACAAGTGGATGGGTGGATCAATTGATCCCTACACAGGGTCCGGTGCTCTGCTAGTTATTTTGTCATGAACTTTTTTTTTAATGTTATGGTATACCCAGATTTTGTCATTGCATTAATATATGGTTGCCTGTTTCATCTAGATGGGGCATTTAAAGATTTTCTGTTGTCCTTCTCTCAGGTCTCTATGCACTCTATTTCATCCTCCACTATACTCTCTCTCTCTCTCTCTCTCTCTCTCTCTCTCTCTCTCTCTCTCTCTCTCTCTCTCTCTCTCTCTCTCTCTCTCTCTCTCTCTTCCCGCAATGCGGTGTACACGTATATTCACCCTCCACATTGTTGTATTTTTCATGAGTACGCTTGCATTCATAACACCCATTCAGAGGTAGCACTAGTCGCTAGGTACCTTTGGATGCAGTCCGGCTTATGGCCTAAACTCCATGCTTGGTCGGGCGCTAAGAGCTTCTCCCCTATGCAAACGCTTCTACAACTCGGATGTATATTGAAAATTGTATAAGGATGTAAGTTGTATATTTTGTGCATAGACCCCCGGGGAGGGGTATCTCTTAGCCTTTTAGCTTGTCTTCTCTTTAGACTTCTCCTCTCTGGTCATTGCCATTTTCCCTTTTTTCTTTGGTGGCTCTTCAAATTTTCTTATGGCACTGTCTCTAGCTTTCTCCTGAGCCTTGTTGAGACAATTGGTGCCAGTGGAGGTTCATCTTCTATATCCTCTTTCAACCTTAGCCATTCATTTTGAGTTGGTGGGTCTGGCCATTGTCCTCTTGCTCCAATAGCTTCATATGCAATTTTGGTTGAAATTTCTGCTCTACCAATGTATCTGGGCTTATCAATTCCCAAGCCCACTACTTGTTCATTATATACTCGGCAAAATTCACAGCTTTTGGCACACTACTTCTCAGTGCCCAAGTGAAGGTGGTGGCAATATCATGAGGTGGTGTAGTGTACTTTTGTGGCCGCTTGTTGCAAATATGGAAGAACTGGTTGTACAATTCTCAGATTCTGATAGCTCTTGGGTCCACCATGTCTTCAAAAATAGAGTTGTTTTTTCTTCTGAGAGTACACCTCCACTGCATCTCTTCTTTCTCACATGTTAGCATAGATGTAAAGAAGCCATGTAAATCCACTCTTTCTAGGTGATTGATGATGGCTTCTTTACTTGCATATTCAATGAGCTCCCTTGGAATCATGGGCACATCCACAATATTGCCTTGCGGATTCTGGAATGTCCCTTGGTATAGCTTTATGTGCTCCGTCACTAGAGTGGCTTTGTCCATCCATGCTTTGGTCGGCTTTAGTATATCATTAGGAATTGTGAAGGGCTCTGATACTACCACAATCATGGGCACATCCACACTATTGCCTTGCGGATTCCGGAATGTCCCTTGGTATAGCTTTATTTCCTCCGTCTCTAGAGTGGCTTTGTCCATCCATGCTTTGGTCAGCTTCAATGTCTCATTGGGAATTGTGGATTGATGATGTCCTCTTTATTTGCATATTCAATGAACTCCCTTGGAATCATGGGGACATCCACAATATTTCCTTGCGGATTCCGAAATGTCCCTTGGTATAGCTTTATGTCCTCCGTCTCTAGAGTGGCTTTGTCCATCCATGCTTTGGTTGGCTTCAGTGTCTCAATTGGAATTGTGAAGGGCTCTAACACTACAATGATGTCTTTCAAGGTGAGCCTTTTTTTCTTTACTGGTGATTTGTCGGCTTCCATTGATCCTGTGTGCACTCCAAGTCCAAAAGTTAGCATCTTTTACAAAATCTAGCAATTGATTAGCTTCTAGCTATCCAAATGATTTCAAAATTGAATCACAAGCCGTGAATCACAAGCCGACTAGGGCCTGAGGATGCTATGCAAGTTGACGAAAGTGCATTTGAGTGCTCATTTTATGTTGTGAGACATCATACACGTATGATGTCTATGTGCTTTGAATGAGGTGAGTTTTGACATATGCATAGCCTATTGCATGTACATCACACATATATGCTTGGAATTGAATTTGAACATGTAATGAGCAAGATTTTGGCTTAGAAACTCTTTTCAAAACCACCTCAGATTGCCAATTTTGATATTTGAGACATCATACGCCTATGATGTCTTTTGTGACCACATGACTTGAAACTCATATGATAGGATATCCATAGAATGTGTATAGTGCCTATAGCATCAGAATTGAATTTGAGCTTGTAATTGGATGTCAAAGGCCAAGAATGGGATTTGCACGCTTAGATTTCCATCATATGGGTGGAAATAGGTCAAATGATATCCAAATCTGATGAAAATTTGCTAGAAAACTAATAAAGATGTGATAAAAGCGCTGGGGTTGTCAAAAATATTGCAACATATCAAATAAAGGGATCTAGACATCATACGCGTATGATGTCCAGGTTGGATTTTTTGGCTGAGACTTGATGTGTAGCTTGCTTATGATGTGTGCATCACTATGACATGTTCAGATTTGAATTTGGACAAGTGATCATGTCCCAAGGCCATAAAATGTGTTTTTGGCACTTGAATTTGAAAAAGGAGATGTATAATGACGAAGATGTGCCCAAACATCGCACATTTTGTGTAGAGGCTATATATGACATGATAATGTATTCTGGATATTAAAATGCTGACAGAGTCACTATTTAGTAGGGCTAGACATCATACACGTATGATGTCTATTCTTGGAAAAATGAAAAGTGTGCATGGGGATAGGATGTATATCCTATGTGCATTGCTTTTGTGTCATGTTTCATTCCTTCTATGGATAAGACCATATTTTGCTCGAGGACTCCAACGTAGTGCTTTTGGACCAAATGGTGGCTTTATGTGGTCCAATTTGCATGAAACTTGGTGTGTGAGCTGTAATGAACATGTTAAAGGGCTGGTGTGCAGAAATTGCCATCTGCATGTGTAAACAGGCCCACCAGACATCATGCACATGGTCCAATTTGCATGAAAATTGGTGTAATGAGCATGATAAAGGGGCTGGTGTGCAAAAATTGCCATCTGCATGTGTAAAGAGGCCCACCAAACATCATATGCGTATGATGTCTAGGATTATTTTTTTTTGTTTCAATGCATGGGGAGGATCTGTGCACTTGCCCTAAGTCCTTTTAGCTCTGGTTCAACCTTTAAATTCATTAGTTTAGCTTAGAAACTCCCTGTTTGGCACTTTGGACTCTGAAGTCAATTTCCGCTCTTGGAGATGACTTCTTGAGATGATTTCACCTGAGCTTGATCACCTATGTCCTTTATGAAAATTTATCGCTCTGAAAGCGTTTTTTTAGTTTGAAGTCTCGTGCCATTTTGGCGACCTGTCTTCGAGTGTCTTCTGCAGGACCCTAGAATGTTAGGGTTTTTACCTCTGATCTAAACTGATATGGAAGGGTATAGACATTCTCATTTAGCCTAGGGTCAACCCCTTATCAAGTCTTGTAGCTATCGAGTTAGTGGTCATTGAGTTACGATGTTGTTTCGCTCTCTCCCCGTCGATGCCACATTGCTGCTTTTGTTAGTTTTTCACGTTGAAGTAAGCGTTGAACATGAAGAGAACATGGTAATGAGCCTACCGCTCATATCTGGTGTCGATCGGTGTGTCATGGGCATCATACAAAGATGTAAAAGATCCACGTGCTCTAGGTCTCTCAAGCTCTCTCTAAGAGTGAATAGTTAAAATGAGCTAGTAAGTGGGGTTAAAATTTCTTATATCGGGGTCTCCGAACCACTTGCCACAAAATTTGACATGTGCTTCTATCTCATTGAGAAATGCACTTTAGACTAAAAAAATTACTCAATTTGGACTCTGTTTGCCCAACTTTCGAAATATTTGTCATTTTACCCAAAAACTGGCCGGATTGGATTTTTCGCAACGTTCTTGTAATTGCACCCAGACTTCACCATAACTTGCCCTTGACTTGTTGATCATCCCCATATTTTTTTTTTGTCATTACATCACCATTTCACCTGATTTATCTATTTTTCTTTGTTTTTTATTTTAGAAAGTTACAAAAATAAAAGAAAAATAGCAAATCAAATCCAAAAGATACCAATAAATCAAAGTAACCAAAACAAAACATGATAAGCCACTATGTACATTTATTTGTAATGTTTTCGGTCGAAGGGCTCTGTTTTATCATATTTTAGCTCAAAAAATTGTTATGTTTACATATATATACACACACTTAGTGGCTCACTTTTTGCGTTTGTCCAGTATATCTGTAGAATCACGTTAGATAAGGGCATGAGTACTCCGGTTCATCAAAAAGATTTATAATCAAACACAAAAAACCCAAAAACATAGAAACAATGCCCTTTTTAGCGCACTTGGTTCTCATTAGCAATGCCCCCCCCCCCCCTAAATGGGAGTCCTCCTAGACGACGGTGTATCACCCTAGGGTATGTGTTGTGTACGGGTATCAACATTGTGCTAATGCAGGCCATGTAGTGTAGCCCTATATGCGTACTCAGTCAATGCATGGAAAAGTTAACGATGTGCAAGAGGGTATAAGAAATATGCTTATTGGCCTTCGATGTTGACGTTTCCTATTTTGGCATAACCTGTTTTAGAGAGGTGAAATAATAAGCATTCTAATTGTGCCACTCTTTGTTTGGATGCTCTTGTACTGCTGGTCCGTCTTGTGTCATGGAGTTGCACACTTTGTGAATCCAAAGACCGAATATGTCGTATGCTTGGTCTTTTGTTTAGGAATCCACATATGAGGCTTCTGGCTAACCAAACCTTCTTGTCATATTGTTTTGGTTTTTTGGGCTTTGGTCCTGGTTGGATCTTAGTGGTTTGTACTAAAAGGAGTTCATTGTCGTGTCTCTTTGGAATCTAGAGATGGACAAACAAAGAGGGTGAGTCAAGTTCTAGAGTAGTATCTCTAATGCACAATCAACTACCATCAAGGTAATTGGGTAAAACTATTGGCGTTGGCTGAGTTTTCCTACAAACCCCCTATTCATACTTCTACTCGCTATATGCCGTTCTTTGCGAATAAATCGAATAATTGGGCTGTCATAGATTTAGCCATAGATTTACAAGGCATTCATAAATAATTGATGAAGAATATTTGGGGCTAAAGAGAGGTATAAAAGTGATGCAAATGAACATTGAATGCAACATCTTAGGGATAAAGGGTCGATTCTCTGCCATTACCTACATTTATCTCGCCCTTCCCAAGAGCTCGAGTATCAAAGACTTAGATCATTCAAGATAATTGGCCAAGTAAATCCAATCGCATATCGTCTTCAATTACCATAGTATATGAAGATTGATCTAGTCTTCCATCTTTCATTATTGCAGCCTTGTCATCAATTCAAGATTCTTGGGGAGAATCTCATGGCCACCACTGCCCGTAGAGATCAATGGTCTTGAAGAATATGAAGTCGAGAACATTCTCCTTGACTCTTGAATCTCTTGTGGAAGACTTCAATACCTTGGACATTGGAAGGTTATGATGTAAGAGAATGAACCTGAGATGTTGCATCGCACCTCCATCGAGCACTAGCCAAAGTTCATGAATTTCATCAACAATATCCACTCAAAGCCTGCCTCTACAACAAGAGGTACAATTTCTCCTCTTGGAATTCATCGTTATAGGAGGGGGTATTGTCACAAATGCAAGCTCTCAAAGGAGTTATAAAATTTGAAGAAGAATCTAGAAGGTTCTAGAAATATCTTAAACAATTGAGAAGGTCTAGAACATTCTAGAAGCGTCTAGAATCTAAAAGGTCTAAGAAGTAATAATCTAGAAGGCTCTAAAAACATCTAGAAGAATACATAAGGATCCAAAAGGCTCTAGAAGCACCTAGAAGGATCTATTTCTAGAACGTTCTAGAAGTATGAAGAAGAATCTAGAAGGTCTAAGGAGCATCTTGAAGAGTCTAGAGGTTCTAGAAGAACTAGAAGGTTCTATGTAATGGAAATGGCCTATGAACATTGAAAATATCAAAGTAAAGAGAACTGTAGTAGTGAGCATTTGTATGACTACTTTGAGAAGATAGAGGGTGAACTTAATTAGCGGTAGCAACATAACCATTATACTTAATTAACTTGGCATGAACTATACTTTAAAAGAGAGAGAATTAGAGAACTTGACAACATTTGAGGACCGGATTTATGTGAAGTCAGTCCCCCTCCAAAAGGATTTTGTATTATGATTTCTCTCATAAAGAGAGACTTGGTACAATACAAGCTTTGTGTTCCTTGAGACCTTGATGGTGCACTGAAGATTGAGAGCTTCATGCACCACAATTATGCCCATAACTTAGCTAAATGAAAGCATTAACTTGTCCCCTACCTCAGTCCCAAGACATCAAACACCTTCGAAGGTGGAGAGAGCTAGCATGGAATGAGGGTAGGGAAGTGGAAAAATAAACATTCTTATGAGAAATAAATAGTTCCTCACTTATCATCACTTTTCTTGCTTAGCATAGCATAATAGCATAGTAATGAAGATAGAGAAGATGAAAAGCTTTAGCATTGGAGCATGGCTCTTGGTTGGATTGCATTCCATAGCCAAGAGTGTTGGTGTAGGCTCTCAACTTCTCAACAAGCTTGGAGAAGGAGATGCAGCTCTTGCACTTGGCACTTCACACAATGAGAGAGAGAGAGAGAGAGAGAGAGAGAGAGTACCCCTCAAGCAAGCCCTCTACTTGCATGGTCAACCCACTCTTTTAGCTCATGCTTGTGGCTCATTGGCTAAGCCTAGACAATCACAACTAGCACAATAGAGGTAGCCTTTCGACAAGTGTCCTCCTTTCCCCTTTGAGAGAGAGTACTTGATAAATGCCCGGGGCTGTCACTTTTTAGAATGTGTATTCTATCACGTGAGTTAACCGGAGAGGATTATTAAAAGATCAAAATGTATCAAAATGTATACATACAGAGGGGGGTGGGGGTTTTTTAAATAGGCACGTAGTGTAAATATAGTATGTATATTGAGGTATTATTAATAACCTCTTGAACGCACGTGATATAGGAAGCTTTTGATAAGTGACCGCCCCGGGGATAAATGCTTAAACAATTAATTTAATTAGCTAAAAGTTTATTGGATCCCTTTAGAGGCCAACCAATAGGCTTTAGGCACCTTATGAGGGCAACATAGAGAGGAGCTTGACATGTGTCCTTATTGCCTCTTTAAACTAGGCTTGCCTTGAGTAAGGGTGTGTGTGTTCCTCTCATGCTCCTACAAGTAGGGCTCGGCCCCCCTATGTAGGGATCCTTGTTGACTTTTGGAACACCTTAAGCCCCTGAAGCACCTTAGTCATCAAGCACGACAAGCACCTCAAGCACCTTAGTCAGCAAGCATGACAAGCACCTTAGTCAGGAAGCACAACAAGCACCTCAAGCTTGGTCCGGGTTCCCACCTTAAGTACAGTCCTAGCGTGCCTAAGGTCCTCGGTCTAAGGACTTTTAACACTAACCTTTGGAGGTTTTTAATGAAGCTAACCCGAAGGTCTTTAAGATCCATTATCTAGCATTGCTCTTTGACAGACCATCTCTCATTTGGACCCATTGACTTTGGCCCCGTGTTGATAGACCCATAAGCACATGTCTATATTCTAACTCTTGTTCCCATTTATTCTCCCACATTAAATGATCAGTTTAATATGAGAAAACCATTTGGGTTAGTTCGATATTAGATTTTATGACATTCTAGAAGGAAGAACCTAGAGAGTTCTTAACCTCCATAGACTTTACTGTAAATAGATATCTTGGGCTACAAGCACCTCAGTCTCGCCAATACCAGTTGTGAGGCTCCTACAAGATCAGTCCTCTTCTAGTTCTCATCTTGTCAGCTAGCCATGTTCTTATAATGAAGCCTTGTCTTGTAAGTCAAGCTTTGTAATCCAAGATTTTTAATCAAGTTTGTTAATCAAGCATTAAGGATTCCAATCAAGATTAAGTTTATAGTCAAGTCTCAAGTTCTTGTTAATTGTGAGTGCCTCCTCTCACTGTCTTCTTGCTTGAGTTGCACTCATAACACCTTGAAGGATTTGATCCATCAGCCATCTTTTAGCTTTGGCTTTGTTTGGCTGATGTAGATGATGGTACCCTCCTAGTCGACCAAACCTTGTACAAGCCACATTTTTTATGTAATTTATCCTATGTTTTTGGGAAGCCTTGTAAAAGAGCCTATGTAATTTTGATCCAAGGAAATGTAACCTCTAAGCTGTAATGTTTTATCATGTACCCAAAGCCCAAGTAGCTAGTCGTTGGCCATTTTGAAAAGCCCTAGGTATAAAGCTCAAAAACCTTAGTTTGAACACACCTTTTAGCATTATCTTTTGAAGAAATAGAAGACCAATTATTGTACAATTTTCAAGCGACGACTCAACTATGACTTGTAATCCATTTTTCTCTCCATTCAAAAATCCAAATTTAGTTTTGAGAATTGCATTGTGTTGTTTTCTCTTGCTCTTCTTTCAATTAAGTATAAGAATTCTAGTTTTTCTCTGGTTTGCGACTACACATTTGTGAGCCTTATCTACAAATTTGTGCTTAATTCATTGTTTTTTAAAATTTTGAGCAAAAGAGAGTGTTATTAGACCTTAGGGAAACCTGTTTATGTTGTTTTGTTGCAGTTTTTGTAACCTGATACATGATGGATTGTGATTTTGGTACCTTTTCAGATGACCACAAGACTTGGTAGGCTTGTCTCCTTAGACTTGATAGCTCTGCTTAAAGTTTCATGATGATCCAAGTCCTTATCTTTATCGACATGGTGTGATGACCTGAAGTGATGAGATAGGACGTAGGTAGATTTTCAATCAGAGAGCGGTGGTTAGCTTGTTGAGATGACATGCTTGCTTGCTAGGTTCATGTCTTGAGGACTGACACCCTCAAAGAGCCTCCATTGTCAAGAAGTGTGCAGTGCGGCTAGGAAAGCAGCAGGCCTCTAACTGTGAGAGTTCGTAGCAAAATTAAGCGAGTCATAGCAAATTTGAAGCACAAAACACACTTAGAAGGAGAAAAAAACCCAGCCATGAAAGCTTCACTTTGAGAAAGAACCAAGATCAATTCAAAACTCTTGTGTGCGTGCGCGTGTGTGTGTGTGTGTGTGTGATGAATTGAAGCACAAAACACACTTAGAAGGAGAAAAAAACCCAGCCATGAAAGCTTCACTTTGAGAAAGAACCAAGATCAATTCAAAACTCTTGTGTGTGTGTGTGTGTGTGTGTGATGAATTGGTGTAGTCTCACTCCCAGTTGCACAAGTATAGTGCATGTTTGCCGTATCAAAAACCATTTCTTCCTCCCTCAATTCTTTTACGATTGTGCATGAAACTTGCTATTTTTTATCGAGATCGCCTGCATTGAACTATCTAGGAAAAATGAGCGTTCTACTTCAAAACACTTGACATTTGTACATTTCTAAAGCAAATCAGGAATGTTTTAATGTGATCAAACACACAACAATGCCCAGAGGGCTCACCTACCCAACAAGGTATGTACACGACTACAGTCGTGGCAACCGTTCCCACATATACGATACTATGTACATTGTAGCATTTAGTCCCCGATATCAAAGGCATTAAGAGTGAGGTAGATCTTCATAGTTTCATATTTTTCATGTGCCACAACACCCCCTCTAAACTTGCACATCCTCCGGCATGTGCCACACATATCTTTTGCAGATTCAATCTTCATTTAAGTCGACATACATGTCAATCGCATCTTCATCTTCAAAAAAGTCTAACGCATCATCCTCTCTTTCTTCATCCTCATCATAACCTTCATTTTGACTTTCCTCTAAATCAAGGGATATATATCACCTCTTCTTTTGAATAGCTTGATTCATTTTCCCTGCAATGGGAATCTTCATTTCCGTCCCATCCAACTCATGCAAGGTATAAGTTGCATTCCCATGTACATGCTTAACCACATACGGACCAAACCATCTTTTAGAAAGCTTTCTTATTGTTGAATGTTGGTTATCAAGAATACGTTTATACACCAACACCCAATGACCTTCCTCAATAGCTCTAGGTTTGAGCCTATGCCTCTTATTAAATCAGTCCTTATTATTTAACCTTGCATTCGTGCTATTGCAGTCTCAATATCTTGAGTCCTTCTTTCTAATTGTTGTTGTTACCATATACATGTCGCAATGGTGTGTGTGAACACACTTAGGAACAACGGGGCATTTTTCCCCTCATTAGGAGGTTTTCTCTCCCATGCATTGTATATACGCCCATCACTCTAGAGCTATCTTATCTTTCATTGCACACTAAGTAATACTACTCTCTGATGTGTGCCTTGAGCTTCCTTCATCTTCTCCAAGTTGTGTGTGTATCCGTGCAACCCTATTTCCAACAATTGGTATCAGAGCAAATTATGTCCTCCCAGGCTTAGTTGTCAGCATTGCCAGCACACGCATGCTCACTTTCTTAGATTTCACTTCGAGCTCACTTTTGCTCAAATTTTCCATTCGGCCTTCATTTCCACTACATGCAATACTGTGCAGGCAATTTCATCATTTTGTGCACAATTTATGTCAATGTCGTTTTCTGCATAACAGGTCCCTTGCAGTCTTCTATGGGTTGTGCAATATAAAACATGTTGGTCTTACTTTGTTTCTCCTCCTTTCGGGTAATTTCACATCAGGTGGATGCAATTGCCATGGCTGAGAACAACACATATGTGTTCAAGATGTTTGTTGTTGAGGATAATTGGATGGGGAAATCACCCAATGTGGGCCTACATGATGCAACATGTTCTTCTGTCAAAAGGGCTGAGCAAGCTCGTTGGAACTTTAGAGATGTGTAGGCTCATGCATTGATTGTGTTATTTGTGAAGCACACTATACTCCTCACATTCATTCAGCTAAATCCGTAAAACATTTTTGGGATATTTTGGTTGGTCTTTATGCAAGTCGCAATGAGGCTAAAATTGCATTGATATGTAAAGAGCTAGAATCAAAGGTTATGCATGAGGAGGATGAAATAGACACTTTCCTTGCTGGTATCAAGGATATCAATGTGCAACTTATTTCTTTAGGCGACGTCATTTTTGACAGTTCCCTTATGCAAATTGTTCTTGATGCTTTGCCAGACTCTTACTTGACTTTTGCTAGTACTTGGAGACTTATGACCCAAGGATATCTTGAAGTTGCCAAGTTTGATGCATTATGCACATTGCTATTGCAAGAGTAACTTTCCAAAAAAAAAAAGGCTAAAGATTGTGCACTTGAACAGCTTTTATTGCTGCTCATAGGAAAAGTGGTAACAACATTGTAGCCACTTCTCATGGTTCTTTGGCAAGTGTCAAATTGTATGTTTCCAATGCTTCGGTCGGTAACACCTTGTCTAAAAATTCTGGTCAAAAGGGCAAAAAGAAGATGTGTTGCCATTATTGTAAAGCTAATGATCACTTGATCAAGCAGTGTCCAAAATTGAAGGCAAAAGAGGCTAAGAAGAAAGAGGCTAGTTCCACTACAAGTGCAGCAATTGTAGAGTCTTATGTGAAAGGAGATCGTGATGCTGATGTAGATGCAAAATGGGCTTTTAGTGTAGAGTTCACTTATGATCCTTCTATCCATGATGTATGTATGTCAGTTGCTATAGATGCTCATGTGTGGTACTTTGACAGTGATGCTACAAAGCACATTACCTGTCCTCCTAACTTGTTTTCCTCTCTCCAGGATGTCCCTCATGGGAGTTCAGTCACTTGTGCCAACAATGCCTCTTATTTGATCAAGGGATTTGGAAAGATTGTACTGACTGCTATGAATGACAATTCTTTCATAGTCCCCTAGAAAGAGGGTGAGAGACCCGTCGAGCTCGGGCCCTGTCGCTCCACGAGGCACCGTTGACGAGGTGGGCTGTTTCGGAATGCAGCCATAAGTGGATGGTAGATTCCATCCAAGGCTATATACGGGCAAGAGACCGATAGCAAACAAGTACCACGAGGTAAAGATGAAAAGGACTTTGAAAAGAGAGTTTAAAAGTGCTAGAAATTGATGGGAGGGAAGTGAATGGAGGCCGCGTGTGCACCCCGATTGGATGCGGAATGGCAAGAGCTGGTCCTCCGCTTGACATAGGGTGCTGGTCAACGTGGGCTGTGCAGCGGGACAAGAGGGGGATTTCGTCGGCTCGGCGATGCCATTCCGCTTGTCGAGGCACAAACCACATGCCATTCATTGCGGGCTTTATGCGCCTACGCGCTCGAGATGCTGGCACTCCGGGATTTCCATCTGACCCGTCTTGAAACACGAACCAAGGATTCTAACATGTACGCAAGTCGATGGGTGGAAAACCCACTGAGGTGCAAGTAACCTGACAGGTAGGATCCCCCTCGAGGGTGCACCATCAAGCGACCGTGATCTTCTGTGAAAGGTTTGAGTGGGAGCGTACCTACTAGAACCCAGAAGATGGTGAACTATGCCTGAGCAGGGCGAAGCCAGAGGAAACTCTGGTGGAGGCTCGTAGGGATACACTGATGTGCAAATCGTTCGTCAGACTTTGGTTACAGGGATGAAATACTAATCGAACCATCTAGTATCTACTTCCCTCCAAATTTTCCCTCAGGATAGCTGGAGCTCTTTGCAATTTTATCAGGTAAAGAGAATGATTAGAGGCATTGGGGGTGAAAAACCCTCGACCTATTCTCAAACTTTAAATAAGTAAGCGGTCGGGGCTACTCTGTTGAACCCCAGTGCAGAATGAGAGCTCCAAGTGGGCCATTTTTGGTAAGCAGAACTAGCGATGCGGGATGAACCAAAAACAGGGTTACGGAGTCAAACTGCGCGCTAACCTAGATCCCACAAAGGGTGTTGATTGATTAAGACAGCAGGACTGTGGTCATGGAAGTCAACATCCACTAAAGGAGTGTGTAACAACTCACCTGCCAAATCAACTAGCCCCAAAAATGGATGGCGCTGAAGCGCACGACCTATACTCGACCATCACGGTGAGTGCGAGGCCCCAATGAGTAGGAGGGCATGGGGGTTGTGGCGAAGACCAAAGTGAATAAAGGTTCCATGTGAACAACAATTGGACATGGGTTAGTCAATCCTAAGAGATGGGACATGGTGGTGGACGACAACATGACCGAATCTGGAGACGCCGACGGGGGCCCCAGGAAAAGTTCTCTTTTCTTTTTAATAGCATGTCCACCCTGAAATCGGATCACCCAGAGATAGGGTCCAATGGTTGGTAGAGCACCGCATATCTCACGGTGTCCGATGCACCCCCGACGACCCATGAAAATCTAGATGAGCGAATGCTGATCGTGCCTGATTGTACTCATAACTTCATCAAGTCTCCGAGGTGAACAACCTCTGGTCGATAGATCAATGTCGGTAAGGGAATCGGCAAAAGAATCCGTAATTTTGGGAAAAGGGTTGGCTCAGAGGGCTAGGTCTAGGGGTCTGCGGTCCGACACCGGAGGCTATCGGGATCTCCCCGAGCTACCCCAGCGGCGAGGGTGGGCCTTCGTGTGCCCACTGGGCAACGACTGTAGAACGTTGCCCCTTGTGGGGTGGCCCTCCCTATGCAATGAGCAGCCATCTCAGAACTAGTACAGACAAGGGGAATCGGATTGTCTAATTAAAACAAATCATTATGATGGTCCCCACAAATGTTGACGCAATGTGACTTCTACCCAATGCTCTAAATGTCAAAGTGAAGAAATTCAACCAAGCACGGTAAACGGCGGGAGTAACTATGACTCTCTGAAGGTCCAAATGCCTCGTTATCCAATTAGTGACGTGCATGAATGGATTAACGAGATTCCCACTAACCCTATCTACTATCTAGAAAAACCACAGCCAAGGGAACGGGCTTGGAAAAATCAACGGGGAAAGAAGACCCTCTTGAGCTTGACTCTAGTTCCTCTACTTTGTGAAATGACTTGAGAGGTGTAGAATAAGTGGGAGCCTTTGGCGCAAGTGAAATACCACTACTTTTAACGTTATTTTACTTACTCCGTGAGGTGGAACAGGGCTCTACCCCTGCTTCTAGTCCTAAGGTGCACCTACATTAAGGTTCAGGGCTTCTTGAACACAATCAAACACCAAATTTTGGTGACGTCTCATCAAATTTCCATACACTCTCATAATTGTTGTCATCTAACACTTTACCTCCTATAGTGGATTCATGTAGATTAGCTTGCTTTTAATCTTGTATACCTGTTCAAGGGGAGATGTTTATAGTTTGTTTTTTTGGATTAGAGATGTGCAAATTTGTCTCTTGGATTAGAGATGTTTTGTCTTCTGGATTGGGAAGGTTACTTCATTTTGCTCTTGGACTTGAGTGTGTTGTGTCATTCTAACACTTTTCATAGCCCAAACCCTAAGGGTAGGATTTTTAGTTTATGTAGGCTTTTCCCTATAGTTTGTTCTTTTTGGTGTGTATGGCAAGGAATCATGTGACTATCATGTACCTAATCCTAGGTGTATATGAGGATAGCTGACTTGTATTTGGTGACTTTTTAGCCCCCCACACTTCTACAATTGACCCACGATTATTGGGGGTAATTTGGAGGTGATACATGCACTTGTACTACCTAATGTTAGCCCTATTTGAAGGTGCAATCATGTACTCCCATTGTTAGTTCAATCATCAAGTTCACTTTGTGACCATTCTCTCTCTTGGTGCACGCTTTGATCAAGTGTGTATCTAGTTGCTAATGTCCATTATGCTTAAGTGATGTGAATGCCTCTTCGCACTATCCACCATTGGCTTTAGCAGATGTGGATGCATTCCCACATAGAAAATTTGGTTGGATATAGACATCTTGAGGATTTTCTAGGGATGGGCAAATGTGAGGTTGATATTAGGGTGAACCTCACTCATCCACAATCAAAAAAATTGAACTCACACATCATGATTCGGTACCTACATGGATATCTGAAGTTGATAGAACATAAAGATTTTGTTGTACATTTTTGGAAGCCATGTGGTAGTGATGTGTGTGAACACACTTAGGACCGTCGTTAGGAGGGTTTCCCCCCCATGCATTGTATATACGCCCATCACTCTAGGGCTATCTTATCTTTCCATTGCACACTAAGTAATACACTCTCTATTGTGTGCCTTGAGATTTTTTCATCTTCTCCAAGTTGTGTGTGTTTTCCTGCAACCCTATTTCAACAATTGGTATTATAGCAGGTTGCATCCTCCCGGGCTTAGTCGCTAGCAACTCCAGCACATGCTTGCTCACTTTCTCCTACATTCGCAAGTTGACAAATATTATGGGAGAAATCGTAGAGCTCAACCTTCTCAGATTTCTGATTTGAGCTCATTTCGGCCTTCATTTACATTACAGGTAGTATTGTGCAGGTTATTTCGTCATTTTGTGCAAAAATTCTATCAATGTCGTTTTCTACATAACAGGTCCCTTACGATCTTCTACGGTTTTTGCTATATAGCACGTGCTATTCCCACTTTCTTTCTCCTCTTTTTGGGTAGTTTTCACATCGTGCGGCATTTACCATGGCTAACAACAACACAGATGTGTTCAAGATGTTTGCTGGCTACGGACATATTGGATGGGGACAATTACCCTACGTGGGCTTATATGATGCAACATGTTCTTGTGTCGAAGGGTGTTTGGAACATTGTGTAGTGCATTGATGTACGTCCTGGTTCTAAGGATACAGACGATTTTGAGGATGTTTCACGTCTTGCTGCAAGGATTGTTGCTATTAGAGATGTTTTGCCTACGGTTGAGCAAGCTCGTTGGGATGTAAAAGATATGCAGGCTCATCCATTGATTGTGTTGTCTATGAAGCGCACTATTACTCCCCACATTCGTTCAGTGAAATCTGCAAAACAGGCTTGAGATATTCTGGCTAGTCTTTATGCAAGTCACAATGAGGCAAAAATTGCATTGTTGCGTAAAGAGCTAGAGTTGAACATTATGCATGAGGAAGATGACATGGACACTTTGTTTGCTGGTGTCAAGGATATCAATGAGCAACTTATTTTTGCAGATGAAGTCATTTATGACAGTTCCCTTGTGCAGACTGTTCTTGATGCTTTGCCAGATTCTTACCAGTCTTTTTCTAGTACTTGGAGACTTATGACCCAAGGAAATCCTAAAGTTTTCAAGTTTGATGCATTATGCACATTGCTGTTGCTAGAGTCACTTTCTTAAAAAAAACGGGACTTTATTGCTGCTCAAAGAAAAGGTGGTAACAACAATGTAGTCACTTCTCATTATTCTTCTGCGAGTGGTATATCACTTGTTTCTAATGCTTCCGCTGGCAGCAATTTGTTTGGGAATTTTGGTGATAAGGGTCAAAGGAAAATGCATTGCCATTATTGTAAAGCTAATGATCACTTGATCAAGCAGTGTCCTAAGTTGAAGGCCAAAGAGGCTAAGCAGAAAGAGGTTGATTCCACTGCAAATGCTGGTTCCACTACAAATGCAGCTACTGTTGAGTCTTCATGTTGATGTTGATGCAAAATGGGCTTTTAGTGTAGAGTGCACTGATGATTCTGTCCATGATGCATGTTTGTCAATTGTTGTAGATGCTCAAGTGTGGTACTTTGATAGTGGTGCTACAAAGCATGTCACCTCTCATCGTGACTTGTTTACCTCTCTCGAGGATGTCCCTCATGGGATCACTTGTGCCAACAATTCCTCTTATCCGATCAAGTGTTGGAAAGATTGTGCTTATTGTTGCAAATGGTAGTTCTTTCACACTTGTATGTACCTGGGATCAAGAAGAATCTTTTGTCTATATCTGCACTTGCTAGACTTGGTCTTGTAGTCAAATTTGTGGATGACAAATGTATAGTACATGATCTTAGTTTCGGTGATGAAATTGTTGCATCTGGCATTTTATGCCTTGGGTTGTATAAGCTCACTTTATATGACACGTGTGGGCAAAATTTTGCAATTGCAATTGTGGATTCTAAGGCTATTTTAGATGCAAAACTTTGGCATGCACGTTTTGGGAATCTGGATTTTGCCAATTTGCTGCGTTTGCAAAAATTTGATATGGTTTCTTCTTTTCCGCCTCTTGAAGCACCTATCAAACATGTTTGTAAAGGCTATATTTTGGGTAAGAGACAACGTTCAAAGTTTCTAAATGATGGTTTAGTTAGGGCCACATGCAGGTTGCAACTTGTGCATATTGGCCCATGCAAACTCCATCCTTGGGCAATTACCTTTACTTTGTAACTCTTATTGATGATTACTCTAGGCATGCATGGGTACATCCGCTTAAAGCAAAGTATTTATGTGCTTCAAACAATTTTTGGCTATGGTTGAAAATGTCTCAAAATGTACTATGGGCACCCTCCGTTCTGATCTAGGAGGGGAGTATATGTCTCATGAGTTTAATGCATTTCTGGCTAGTTTTAGGATAAACACCAATGTACAATGCCTTATACGCCTCAACAAAATGGTGTTGCTGAGAGGAAAAATATGCCCCTTACGGAAATGGCACGATGTATGGTCAAGTCAAGCTTTTCTGCATTCGTTTTGTCTTGATGCCATCATGTGTTCCACTTATGTACTAAACAGGTGTCCTACGAAAGCTTTGTAGTCTATGACTCCATATGAAGCATGGCATGATAGAAAGCCTTCTATTGAGTACATGCGTGTTTTTGGCTATTTGGCATATGCTTTGGTGCCACAAAGGCAGTGCAAGAAATTGGATGATAAGGCTGTCAAATGTATTTTTGTTGGTTATAGTGTTGAAAGCAAAGGTTACAAGTTATATCATCCACAAACGAAGTGTACCTTGGTCTCACGAGATGTTGTGTTTGTGGAAGATTTTGTTCAACTCTTGCTATCATGTACTAGAGAGAGTAATGTAAGCTCACAGGACATTTATGACACTTTGTTGCCTCTTTTTAGTGGTGGAAGTTTGAATGTAAATTCCAATGAGGCAAATGTACAACCTATGGGGGCCTGTGAAAATATTACAGATCAGCCTATTACTGATGCAGATGTACATGATGTACTTGATGAGGAAAGGGTTGAGAATGGGCAAGCTAGAGGTATGCCTAAATGGTTGGTGCATAATTTGTGTGACAGTAAATTGGATGCACCTTTGTCTAGTCGTACTCATTCACGTTCACGTTCTTGGCATGCATCTTATGTATCAGATTGTTATGCTTTGGCTGTGTCTAGCTTACGATGTTGAGGAACCTCTGTCTTTTGATGAAGCACAGAATTCAAAAAATTGGATGGCTGCCATGCAATCAGAATATGATGCACTTATAGAAAATGACCCACGGACTTTATGTGATTTGCCTCCTAGAAAAAAATCCATTGGTATGAAGTGGGTTTACACAAGTTGAAACGCAAGCCAGATGGTGAGATTGATCGGTATAAGGTTATGCACAGCAAAAAGGCATAGATTATGAAGAGACTTTTGCTCCCACTTTTCGTATGACTACTATGCGTTTTCTATGTGCATTGATAGCTCATTTTGGTTGGGATGTACATCAGTCAGACATTGTTACTGCTTTCTTGAATAATGACATATTTGAGGAAGTTTATGCAACACAGCCTCACGGTTCTGTCAAGGAAGGACAAGAAGATAAAGTGTGCAAATGTAAGAAAGATTTGTATGGGTTGAAGCAATCTCCTCATGCTTGGTATGTGAAGGCTGACACTCATTTGGTCAAACGAAGCTTTCGTAACAGTCCATGAGAAAGCACATTGTATGTAAAGCGTGAGGATGATGTACTTCTCGTTGTGGTTCTCTATGTAGATGATTTGTTAATCATTGGATCAAATGAGAAACATATTGCTGAATTTAAGGCTGATTTGAATGCTACTTTCAAGATGAAAGATTTGGGGTTGTTTCATCATTACTTGGGTATACAATTTAAGTAGTGTGATGGTGGTGTTTCCTTGTATCAGAAAAGTTACATAGAGACATTGCTACTTTCAAGATGAAAGATTTGGGGTTGTTTCATCATTACTTGGGTATACAATTTAAGTAGTGTGATGGTGGTGTTTCCTTGTATCAGAAAAGTTACATAGAGACATTGCTATGTATGTTTGGACTTGAGGATTTCAAACCTATTTCCACTCCCATGGAAACATGTTTGAAACCGAGTCTTCATGATGCTGGTGATCCTGCCGATGTCACTCTTTACCAAACTGCTATTGGCTGCCTCATTTATGTATGCACCACGAGGCCCGATATTCAGTTTGCAGTCTCACATGTCAGTAGACCCATGCATAGCCTAGGGTCTAAGCATTGGCAGTGTGTCAAGAGGATTTTTCGCTACTTGAGTGGAACTTCACATCTTGGCTTGTTTTATCCCAAGGGGGGATCATTGCCGCCAGATTTACATGCTTTTCAGACTCAGATTGGGCTAGTTGTTTTGACACACGAGTGTCCAAAAGTGGTTTTTGTTTCATGCTTGGCAACTCAAGCATATCATGGTTGAGCAAGAAGCAACCTACTGTGGCCACTTCTAGTTGTGAGGCTTAGTATGGGGCAGTCTTCACAGCTAAATTGAGTGTGTATGGCTCAAACGCCTTATGGCTGATTTGGGTGTGCGACGGGACACTGCCAACACTATCTACACTGATAATCAAAGCGCATTGGTTGTTGCAAGGAACCCAATTTTTCATGTTCGCTTAAAGCACATTGAGATGCATTACCACTATGTCAGGGAGAGGCTCTCAACAGGAGAGATCAACTTGGTTTATGTGCCAACGCAGGACAACCTTGCAGATCTTTTCACAAAGGCATTGTCTTGTGAGAAGTTCAAAGCTTTCCGCAAAGCTTTGGGCTTACTCCCCTTTGTGGACTTATCATGTCCTCAGGGCATGGCACTTCCTTATACTCTATGTGCCAGCTCTCATTCACCGCATCACTCCCAAGGGAGATTTGTTACCATATACATGCGGTATTGATGTGTGTGAACACACTTAGGACCACCGGGGCATTTTTTTCCCTCGTTAGGAGGTTTTTTCCCCTGTGCATTGTATATACGCCCATCATTCTAGGGCTATCTTATCGTTCCATTGCACACTAAGACATACACTCTCTGTTGTGTGCCTTGAGCTTCCTTCGTCTTTTCCAAGTTGTGTGTGTTTTCCTGCAACCCTAATTCCAACACATATGCATCTATCCCCTAAACAAATCAAGTGTCAGAGGAATGAATGAGATCGGGTAAGAAAGGTCACATACGTGCAGTGGCCAATCTCTTATATACGGAGGACATGAGAGTAATCCGCCACACTATTGCAAATCGGAGGGATCCCCACCCACCCTTTGGTATAGGAGAAATCAAAAGACATAGGGAAGGAATGACTCCTATACTAAAAGTGTGCTATGCACCCTATAGAAGTACATGGAAAATCATATCGCAATTCTACAAGAAAAAATGATGAGTCAAGCTATCCTCTCTAGGGTAGGGGGTGCCACACTACCAAGCACTACATCATGCATCTCCTCCATAGACAAAGGAGCCACCAAAATCCAACACATATCCTTAATTGCCACAACCCTCTACCCTAGCCTATAGCACAACATACGTCACTAGCTCACTTGTAAATAGTGCATCAAAGTAACCAAAGGCAATCAAAAGAACCTCATATGGGCTGGTATGAAGAATAACATCCATCAAAACCATAGAAGGCCTGAATCGAGATCCTAGTGGGGTTGTATATGGTAACAATATGGTGCAATATCTGCACCATTTATAAGATTATTGAATGGGTGAGACAGTCACGTTATTATGGTTTCAACTTTGAGAAGGTATATGATCGAATGGAAGAACGTTTTGTCTATATAGATCCGCTTCTAGTGTTGTCACTAGCAGAGGTCATATTGGATGTTGCTTTCATCAGTCTCTATGCATCACGGATGCTCGTTGGCTCTATTTTTATTCTCATTCTTTGCTAAGGTTGTGTCCCTTTTATTTGGGGGCCAACTCTCGACTCTTCAATTATGTGGTCTCTGTATCCCCTTGCAAGGGCAACCCGATACCAAATCAAAAATATGCAAAGGATGCTCTGTTGTTCGCTCACTATGCTCCACATGGCTCGACTGTAGGATCGTTTCCTTTGGTTGTCACGGGCCAGAATTTCTGATAATTTAGTTTTTCATGTGGGTATTGTGTATCACTCGAGCAGTTTGTGTTGGTCATTCAGTCCATTAGGTGGAAGCTCTACCATTGGTCCTCTATGCATTCTATTTATTGCTCCATTTAAGGGGCACCTCGTGAACAAACTAAACTCTAACACGTGAAATGACAATTACGAAATCTTATTTAGACCATTCCATTACACACACTCTTGTATCCTTGTGGCTTTTTCATCGAGGCTTTGCCATAGGAATCCCCCCTCTCTCTTCGCATCCAGCGTGGCAATTTATGACAAGCTGGGATAAGGCATAGGGAATTCTCAACCAGGAGATGAATTGTGCCACGTGGCAGAACGGAGGTTGTCCAATTCTGTTCCTTCGCAAACGAAGAGGAGAGTTTTTCCCTCGTCACCATCGCCCTGCATCTTGTGCACCAGTAAAGTTTGTGGCTATGGCGGCAACTCTCTCGTCTTCTTCCATGTCTGTCTCAGTACCATCGAGGAGTTCATTCCTGGGAAGTAAAGATCAGTTTTGCTGCTCTCCTTCCATCTCCGTATCTTCCAGGTACTTTGTGCTTACTTCTGAAGGTATTATTGTCCGTGAATCTGCCCGAGGAGCTTCAACGCATCTGTAGGCTGTTTGCAGGCTACGTTTTGTCATGTATGTGGTTCGCTCAACTGTTCCGTGTGGCACACAGCATGCTAGAAAGTTTTTTGTAGTTGTTTGTTTGTTTCTTTGCATTCGTACCTTTGTGGTTAGACAGGCCTGGTCAGTCTTGACAGTCATGTAATTTTTTTCTCTGCTGCACTTTGCTGACATGTGATTACAACCATTGATTCTTGCAGTAAGGTATCCGTCCCGGTCATCAGAGCCACATCACGAGTTGACAAATTCTCAAAGTCTGACATTATCGTCTCCCCCTCTATCTTGTCTGCAAATTTTTCCAAATTGGGAGAGCAGGTATCTCTAAGTGTTGTCTCAACGATTCAATGGCCAGTAATTGTTAGGACTTTCTTGATATTGTGCCTGTTGTGTGATCTATTTGCTACATCGGCATGTTTTAGTCAGTCATATCTGTGATGTGAGTACCAGGTATGCAAGATATCTTCTGCTTGGCTTGGCAATTGATATGTTCTCGAATTATGTACCCGTAAATGTGCATTAAGTATCATCTTTAGTATAAGTGCACCTTTCCATGCCCATTTATTTAGGAGTTTGACTCAGAGTAGTGAAGTGTGTGCACATTCATTGGAGATGAGCTCATCAAGCCCGTGCTTTGTTTCGATTGTAACTCGACTAGTGATATGTCTAAGCTTCTTGATATTGTCTCGTGGACAGGTCAAGGCAGTGGATGAAGCAGGATGTGACTGGATTCATGTAGATGTGATGGACGGTAGGTTTGTACCAAACATCACAATTGGACCACTGGTGGTAGATGCATTAAGGCCTGTCACTGACTTACCTCTTGATGTGCATCTGGTTAGTGATTACAAATTGTTTCTTAGGAGGCATTTATTTCAGTTGGTAAAGTGATGCTGTCAAACTTTGATGTGCAGATGATTGTTGAGCCTGAACAAAGAGTGCCGGACTTTGTGAAAGCTGGTGCGGATATTGTTAGTGTGCATTGTGAACAGTCTTCCACGATCCATTTGCATAGGACTTTAAATCAGGTATCATGTACATTCAACTTTTGAGGGTTTTGTGCTCATGTGCAAATGGTTTGATTTATTTTGTAGCCCTTGTACTAACAGATCAAGAGTTTGGGTGCTAAAGCTGGAGTAGTGCTAAACCCTGGTACCCCATTGACTGGCATTGAGTACATTCTGGACGGTAGGCCCTCCTACTTTTCACTATTATCTCTGTCAGTTTCTGCTGTAGTTATTAGTTACTGACCCATCTGTGCTATGTTTGTAGTTGTGGATTTGGTGCTAATCATGTCAGTGAATCCGGGATTTGGAGGGCAAAGCTTCATAGAAAGTCAAGTAAAGAAGATTTCGGACTTGAGACGGATGTGTGCAGAGAGAGTGAGTTTCAGTGTGCTATAAATTAGACTTAAGCCACATGTTTTGGGTACATCAGTAATGTTTTGTGATGATTGTACCTGTAGGGTGTGAATCCTTGGATTGAAGTGGATGGTGGAGTTACACCTTCTAATGCTTACAAGGTATGCTATGCACTCAAGTTATTTTTGGGACTGCACAGATCGTCCGCGGTGATACTTGTATGCTGTACTGAGGTCCTCTAAATTTATGCTGCAGGAAAATTTTTGTAGTGTAAATATACACTTATGCATGCATTCACTGCACTATGTTTGATAGCTTGGTATTCCTTGTTCCTTTGGGCTCACGAGGTCTTAAGAGTCATCTCTGGACTTTGATGTATGGGCTGTGGCATTGGTTGTTTTTCCAGGTGATTGAAGCAGGAGCGAATGCTCTGGTCGCTGGGTCTGCAGTATTTGGCGCCAAAAGCTATGCTGATGGTAGGATATATTTTGTATGCTGTGTTGAAGTTAATTGTTTATTCACTGCTGTACTTTTACTCACAAGCAAATGCTTTGATCACTTTCTATTATGCTTGCTATGCAGCTATCAAAGGCATCAAGACAAGCAAGAGGCCAACTGCTGTTGCTGTGTAATGGAGTCGAGTGATTATCATAAAATTGCTCTCTTCATTTCATTCGAAGGGTTGCATGCTTATAAGCTGGATATGCCTGCTCTGGTGGCTTGAGCTCCTTTTCCTGTGGGACTGTTACAGAAAAAGAGAGTTGAGATCTGCACAGCCTGATAAAACATGAGGTGATCAAGAACTGTACACTGGCAGATCACCTGGAGTTTGAAAGTATCCATGCAATTATCTGTAATAAGTTCCTGAGTATCAATACCCTTACTCAGCCTTGTACACAATTTTGTGGTTCAAGCTACATATTTTTTTGTCTCATCGACTATACTTTCTATGAATGTCACAACATATGAGTTTGTAAATTGAGGCTTTCTTTGTACTAGCCTGCACCTGTTTTTGGGCGCTAGTTGTGCGAGTAGGGATATGGTGACTGTTGTGCAGCCTAGGTGGACTTCGTCCATAATTTTTTACCTATCACTTGGACAAACATTGAAGTAAAGTTGAATCGCATGTTTTGGTCTGGCTGTCTAAAGCTTAAAAGTCAAGGGAATCCAGATGGAGTGAGGTGTGGAGGCCATGAATGGTCAATGGGGATATGGGGAATGGGGAGTTGCGAGAAAACTATTTATGGTCAGTGGCTGTTACCTACGTCATTACATTCTATTGAGTGTCTATAAGACCACAAAGATGTGGATGATGCATGTCGAACTTCCCAATGCAACCTTTGTTGTTGCCAATGTAATGCCATAGTACACACAAACTTGTTGGTCTCCATGAAAATCTAGTTTGCTTCCTGTCTGGATCAATGCCCTTTCTGGTTCAGTGCAAGCATGCCATGTCGTCACTTTGTGACACTCTCCCTGTAAAAGAAGGATAACCACCCTCGACTACGCACGAAAAATAGACATAAAATTAGTGTTCAATAGACTAACTCCAGAAAGAACGTTCACGAATCATGCACTAGCACATATCTTAATCCTCACTGGACTTCAACTACGAAGTTCACACTAAACATTCATATCCTAGAATTAGATCTTCGAGCGAGCTTTGGAGCGAGTTTTTTTTTTTTTTTTTTTTGGAGTGTCGTCCTCCTTACCTCTCCTTCCTCTTGCCGCCCATGTGCTTCCTCCTCTTCCTTTCCTCTTCTTCCAACATCCTTCCTCTCCTCCACCTCCTCTCTCTATCTACTCCTCTAACCACCTTCCCTTCCTCTAGCTCTTCCTCTAGAAACCATCATCCTTTCCCTAAAGTCCTCTTATCCCCCCATCCTCCTCTCTCTCTCTCTCTCTCTCTCTCTCTCTCTCTCCACCCCTTTCTCGTGTTGTCTTCCCTCTGTGCTTGTGTGTCTCTCTTGCCCACCACCCCCCCCCCCCCCCCCTCTCTCTCTCTC
The DNA here is from genome assembly GCF_014529385.1 of Adiantum capillus-veneris. Taxonomy (NCBI): domain Eukaryota; kingdom Viridiplantae; phylum Streptophyta; class Polypodiopsida; order Polypodiales; family Pteridaceae; genus Adiantum; species Adiantum capillus-veneris. Next base: position 9,964,847 of record NC_140956.1, read on the forward strand.
TCTCTCTCTCTCTCTCTCTCTCTCTCGTTGTCTCCCCCAACCCCCCCCTCCCCTCCCCTCCCCTCCCTCCCTCTCTCTCTCTCTCACACACACACACACACAAACACACACACACTAGGACGAGAGGGAAGGGTGCCAAGGGTAGACTCTCTCTCTCTCTCTCTCTCTCTCTCTCTCTTGTGCTGTCTTTCCTCTGTGCGTGTGTGTCTCTCTCTCATCCACCATCCCCCTCTCGTTGTCTCCCCCTCCCTCTCCTCTCTCTCTCTCTCTCTCTCTCTCCATCCCTCCCTTGCCTTCCGTCCATTCCTGGAGTGAGATCCACCCCCCTCCACCCCTCTCTCCCCCATGTCCTCTCTCTCTCTCTCTCTCTCTCTCTCCACACCCCACCCCACCCTTCCCTTCCCTCCCATCCCAGAGTGAGATCCACCCCCCCTCCTCTCTCTCTCTCTCTCTCTCTCTCACACACACACACACACACACACACTATAGGACGAGAGGGAAAGGTGGCAAGGGTAGTCTCTCTCTTCTCTCTCTCTCTCTCTCTCTCTCTCACACACACACACACACACACACACACATACACACACCCACCCACTAGGAAGAGAGGGAAGGGTGGCAAGGATAGAGAGAGAGAGAGAGAGAGAGAGAGAGAGGTGGAGAGGAGCTATTTAAAAAAAACAAAGCACTAGCAGTATCTCTAGTGCCTCCCTTTTTTTATAAAAGAGGGAGAGAGGGGGAGAGAAAGAGAGAGTGATAACGGGAGGGGAAGAGAGAGGGGGGGCGATTGGGAGGGAGAGAGAGATAAAGAGAAGAGGGATTGCAGGTGGAGAGAGAGTAGGAGGCTGGGAGAGAGAAAGAGAGGGAGCACGCCGGGGGGTGTACAAGGTGAACCCATTTTTCTTTTAAAAAAAACAATACAGTTCTCCTCTCTCCTCACAATTTTGTCTCCCCCGTTTCTCTTTCTTTCTCTCTCTCTCTCTCTCTCTCTCTCTCTCAGCCGTTTTTTGACCTAGTAGACAACAGTCCACTCTTTTGATCATAACTTCTTCATCCGAACTCCGATTTGGGTGATCTATAGCCTCAATCGAAGAGCACGAAGTCCTCTACGCATTGATGTAAAGACAAAAATTTTCAGAGTTATGGAAGGCGTTTGTGTAGTAGTATTTTTGAAGTGAACAGGTTCAACAAAATTGATTCTCATCTCCTATTTTACATACAATGTTTTCCGGCACTCGTAAGGGTTCTTCTTCTTCAACAAGGTCCACAACCATTGTGAAAAATGATCCAAAATCTCCTAAGTGTGGAGATAGCAACACAACCACCCAACCAACGACATCGAAAACCATGATCATGGCGTACTTGGTATCATTGCAAGAGACCGTAAACAAACAAGACGAAGACTTACGAGCACTTGCAATGGAGAACGGCACACTAAGGGTACTTGTGGTTGAGAATGAGAATCTCAAGAGGACACTTGAGATGCAAACAACACGTTTGATGCAACTTGAAGAGGAAGTCAAGGAATGTAAACGCTCTCTTGTGGACTTGAATGCTTTGAAGGAGCGGATGAGCAAAGTAGAGCATGACCATGTATTGAAAGAGGAGAAATTTGACACTATGAGCCGGGATGTATGCGACATGAAAAATGTATGCACAAACAAGTCTTGGGCTGATGTATGTGGTAGCAATGTGGTTTCAAATTCCTCACTCATGCAAGCTATGGTTCAAACAAAGAATGTTGAGAATGTGGATGTGGAGGAGTTGAAGGAACGGGAGCGACGTTCCAAGAACATTGTTATTCGTGGAATTCCCGAAGAGAAGTTAGAGACACCTCCTTCTCTTGCCATTGTTATTGAAGATTTCTTCAAAACCCACTTTGGCATGTCCGGAGTTATGGTCTATGGAGCACAGAGTGGGGAAGCAAGGAGCTGCTCGCTCGGGAGAACGGCCAATTGTATGCACCATGCCGGATGAGACCAAGCGAAAGATTATCCTTGATAATAGTTGGATCTATTTGAGGGATACAAAATGTTTTGTATGTGAAGATCGCACTATTAAGCAACAAAATATGCGTCGCAAGGCATATGAGGAAAAGAATAATAAAAACAAGGAGATCTCTCATGAAGAAAATGTGCCCAAGGAGGAGGAAAGTCTCTCAAGCAAATACGGATGCGTGACCTATGAGACCGAGTCACAATTGAAAATATGCTTTTGGAATTGTAATGGATACCCATGTAATGCGGGGGTTGGCATTGATGAACTAACGAGCAAAGCCGATGTTGTACTTCTTGTTGAAACTTGGGAGCATGATACACAAAGGATTAACGGCTTGGAGGATTACAATGTACATTCATTGATGTGGTCAAAGAATCTCAAGCAACGAAGAGGACAAGGAGGGTTAGCATGTATGGTTAAGAAAGGATTGGAAGATTTTGTATCAATTGTGAAAGATGACAAGTACAAACATTATGTATGGCTGAAAATTATGACACCAAAAAGAGCACCCATTTTTGTAGCCGGTTGCTACATTCCTCATCATGATTCTCCCTTTTATGCTTGCATGGATAGAGATCAACCATTTTCTGATTTGAAAGAGGACATTGCTTATTTCAAAGGTGAAGGTGATGTTATTGTATTTGGGGATATGAATGCTCGCACAAAAACATTGCAACATGATACTCAACAATTTGATATGCCATACATTTCAAGGGAGTTGGAGGAAGTTCACTTGTATGATCGTACTTCAATGGATGAGAAAGAGCCGGATCACTATGGAAAGTTACTTTTACACATGTGTAATAGCACAGGTATGCTCATTGCCAATGGTGTATCTTTGTGGAGTGGAACCAATGGATTTACATGTAGGAGACATAATGGGGATAGTGTGATTGACTATATGCTACTCTCTGAAGCCATCATGTATCGCATAAAGAGTTTTATGTTTGATCAATGGACCCCAGAATCCGACCATCGCACCTTATGTATTGACCTTTCATGGGGAGAAGCAACTAAGCATGATAATCTCAGCCAAAGGAAAGAGAAGTTATCACTATGTATGGATTTCAAACGGGTACCAATGTACATTGAAATGGTTGAGCAAAAATTATGGATGACAAAGCTTCAATGTGATGCACCATTGGAAACTAAATGGGAAGCTTTCAAGAAAGCTATTTGTTCTTGTGCGGAAGAATGCTTTGCCATAAAGCATCTCCATGGTATCAACAAAGATAGATCACGCAAAAGGTGGTTTGATAAAGAATGTCAAGATGCTCGAAAGTCCTTGATAAAGCTTGATGCAACTATGGACAAAGACAACTATCAAAGTCATTTGCATACATACAAAGCATTGATTCAAAAGAAGAGAAGAAGATGGGAAGTAAAGCAACAAGAATTTCAAGTTCAAAAAAAGGCACATGCATGTGGAAGATTTTGGAGAAACTTGAGAGGCAAGCGGGTTGAGAATTTTGGTAACTTGAGTCTAGTGGATATGTACACACATTTTAGGCAATTATATGAGCAAGCAAATACTGAAAAAATGCCATTTTATGGTTCACTCCCATGTATGCCGTCTTTTTTTACTATTGAGGATGTATGCGGTGGGATTGAAAAGTTGGCCACTCGCAAAGCGGGAGATCTTCAAGGTATCAAGCCGGAGATGATCAAATGGACGGGAGATTTACCCATGAGTGGATGTGTGATATGTTCAACCTTGCACTTCAACATGGTATGCCTTATGATTGGAGTACTAATTGGGTTAAGCCTTTGCATAAAGGAGGGGATGTAAAGAATGTAAGCAACTACCGGACTATAATGATTGGGTCTCTTATGGCAAAGTTGTTTGGGTGCATAATGGAGATGAAATTGAGTGATTGGGCTGAAGAGAATGACAAGCGTGCAAAGGGACAAGCGGGTTTTCGTCGATGCCATAGCACCATTGATCATCTTGTCACTCTTCGTGTTCTCATGGAGGAAAGTCGGTTGAAAGGCAAGCGATTGTATTGTTGTTTTTTGGACTTTAAGAAAGCCTTTGATATGATTCCACGTAACAATTTGTGGAGAAGGATGGAAGAACTCTAAGTGCCAAGTGAGTTTATGCTTGCGCTTTCTCGAATCTATGAGAAGGTGATTTGTCAATTGCGCATGGGAAGAGAAATTTTAGAAATTTTTGTAAGCACTATTGGGGTTAAACAAGGATGTCCATTGTCACCAACTCTCTTTGGTCTATGCATCGATCAATTGGAACAAATGGTACTTGACTTTATGCAAGAAGAAGGCATTGAAGAGGTCACTATTTGCAATGCAGTAATCATGCTTTTGTTGTATGCGGATGATGTAGTGCTTCTAGCACACACTTTAGAAGATGCACAAAAGCTTATGGTTGTCCTTGAGAACTTTTGCTTGCATAGTGGGCTGATTGTAAATGAATCCAAAACAAAGGTTATGCTGGTGAAAACCAACCATAAGGAGAAGCCATGCATTGTGGACAACAACGAGACACTTGAAGTTGTTGAGAGCTTTAAGTACCTTGGCCTTGAGGTTCCATCCAATCACAAGTGGCATGAATGTGCTATGCGTCGTTTGGAAGCGGGAAAGAGAGCATATTATGCATTTGAGAACATGTGTAATGCGGGAAACATCAAGTGTTGGGTTCTCAAGAAGTATCTTTTTGATGCATTGGTGACACCGGTTCTTCTTTATGGAGTTGAAGTGTGGGGCGGGAGCATCTCAAAGTCTACTTGGAAAGAGTTTGAGAATGTCCAAAAGCGTTTTCTTACAAACTTTCTCCAAGTTAAGACACAAACACCATATATGCTCCTACTTCTTGAGTCGGGATCTCTTCCAATTGAGGTTATGGGCATGGAAAGGGTTGTGGAGTACATGATAAAGATGCGTCAAAACCCCTCACATCGAATTCCTACAATTGCATGGGAAGCAAGCAAAAAAGTTCAAAAGACGCATAAAAGCAAGATCTTGAGCACGGGATGGATGCAAGACATAAAGAAGTGGTTTGGGAGATGGGATGCATTACACTTGCTACATGATGCTTCAATTGACTCTCAAGTGAATGAAGCTTTTCTACAACGCCAATGTATTACGGCTTGGGAGAAATCCGGTGGGTCACTCTTCATACATTACACCACCTATATTGCCCCCAACTACAAAACCATGTTCTTCACTGAGAGAGGAAACCGTACTCACACTTACATGCTTGAGCCTATTCCCTTGTCCGCGATACGCACTATCGCAGCAATTCGGCTTAGCTCCCATTTCCTTCGATGCGAGATAGGGCGTTGGGGCAATGGAGAAGAGTCAAATCGATTGTGCACATTATGCTCACTGCAAGTTCGAGAGTCTGAGTACCACACACTACTAGAGTGCTCAGCTTTTGATCACATCTGAACTTGCTTCTCTCACATTTTCAGCCATAACTTAGACCTACACACTTTCCTCTCCCAGCCAAAGTGTGGGCTCTCCATTGCAACTCTCATCACTACAATTTTGGAGCATCGAGAGTCACTCATCAGCCATACACATACTACATCACATGTAACTTTGGTCCCATAGGTCATATTTGACCTCCGAGGACGATAATAAAATCTATCTATCTATCTATCTATCTATCTCTCTCTCTCTCTCTCTCTCTCTCTCTCCCCCATCGCATCTTACTTTTTTCTTTCTCTGCCTTGTGTCACACTGTCGCTTGAGTCCCTCAAATCCCAATGAGAAATGAAATGAAATGGAATGAAATGCTATATTAATTGTCTTCAAAAGGCCAAAATGACCCATGAGACCAAACTGATACAATCTTGGTGGATCTAATACAATGTCTGGATACAAAATAAAATGAGAGAGAAGGGGAGAAAGAGAGAGAGAGAGAGAGAGAGAGAGAGAGAGAGAGAGAGAGCAGGATATGAGGACACACACACACACACACACACACATATATATATAGAGAGAGAGATAGATAGATAGAGAGAGAATGAAGAAGGGGAAGGATCGGAGCTAGGAAAGAGGGAGGGGCGGACGTAGAGCAAGAGGTGGACTGGAGAGAGCTGGAGAGAGAGAGAGAGAGAGAGAGAGAGAGAGGGAGAAGAGAAGGGGAAGGATCGGAGCTAGGGAAGAGGGAGGGGCGGACGTAGAGCAAGAGGTGGACTGGAGAGAGAGAGAGAGAGAGAGAGAGAGAGAGAGAGAGAGAGAGAGAGAGAGAGAGAGAGAGAGAGAGAGGTCCTTGGATACTCCACTAGATGGAGGGGTGGAAATGGGTGGTGGTGGTAGGAGTAGGGGCGGCACATGGTGGTAGTAAGTTGGCACCACTAACCACCAGTGGTGGGCTAGGGTGGTGGGTGGTGATGGGGCGGCAGTGGGAGGTAGTGGTGGGCTAGGGTGGTGGGTGGTGATGGGTGCTAAGGGGCGGCAGTGGTGGTGGGATGAAAAAAAAAAAGCTTACTCCAAAGCTCGCTTCGTCAAGCTCTCTCCATAACCGTCCCCCATATCCTAATCCACAGTGAATTTCAGATTAGTCATCAATCACATTCACATCTTCTTCCTTGGGACTTCCAATGCAATCAATTTATCTAGCCATTACATCCAAACCCACTGACATTAAAATGGATATTTTTGATGAACTAGAATCACCTTTGGTGATTTCTCTTGAGACATGATGTTGTAGCGATCCCTCTCATAGAAGTTTTTAGGCAGAAAACCATTAGCCACAACCCATGATTATGCTAAAAAGACATAATGATACGAGTTCCACTCACAATCCTGTTAACCTGTATGGAGATTGGAATGACTCTTTATGCAGCGCACAAGGTTCAACGATTGAATACTTGTTAAGATCTACACAGAGAAGCTCCTCACACCTCTAGATTCAAAAACAAGATCTTTTACCCCAAGGACTATCTGTCAAGTGGTCTCCCTCCACTCCAAACTTCCAAGAACTCCACATCTTCTCGAAATAGATGTCTGGAAGATCCCTCTCTGAACTTGTCCTTCCTAACTTAAGTAGCTCACTACTTGAATCATCTTTCACTAGGACAGATTCAGAGGAATTTGTCTTGATTCAAAATTTCATCCATTTTACTTCTCCAATTTTGATATGTACCTTTTTTAAAAGTTACTACAGAAAGGAACTTTTCTACTTGTACCAACCAAGACTTATCTTGTTTCAAAACTTATCTTTGTATTATTGAAAAAAAGTTACAAAGAGATCCCTCAAGTCATTCGTACATAGGCACTTATTTTGCTCGTGCCTTGCCCTTCTTGGCGCTTCTTTCTCTTGCTTCTTTGTATTCCCCCTTGATAAGACATTGTGCAAATATATGTCCCTTTTCTCCACAAGTGAAACACTTCCCTCTCTTAAACCATTCCGAAATCATCTTCTAGGATTCGGGTAGATTCTGGTTTTGTTTTGCCATTCCTTTCTTCTTTGGCTTTGTCTTGTGATTCCTTTTTGAACTTGTCATCATGTAAGGCTTTTTTTGGTAAGCAAAGCATAGCCATCCTCTACATGAGACATCATCCATTGTATGTTGAAGGCATTCCTCCCTGCAACTCACGAGGCAACCCACAAAAATACGTCTCTATCTGATACCCTTTTGAAAGAATCCTTTGGTTCCCAAAACCATTGTGTGGATGAAAGAAGGGTGTCTTTCTTCATCATCCTCAAGTGGTTCCACATTGTCAAAATCTGTGCTTCAAGTGTCAACAAAATAGGAGAGAAAATAATTGTTTGAATCCTACCCAGGTCCTTTAGAAAAGAAGTTACTTTCTTGATCTTGAAAGCTTCTGTGAAGTTGCTCTGAAGAAATCTGCATCAAATTCTAGATGAAAGCAAGCGCTTTCTTCTCATCCTCTCAAGGCCCGAGAAAGTGTGAAATTGCACGGTCTAGCCTTCCACTTTGTAATCCTTCTGGTCTTGCATAGGATCACACTGAGTAGGGATGGTGTTACGAAGGTCGTATCCCTCCTTCATACATGCCGCCTTGGTCTAAAATACCCTCACCACCTCTCTCTCTCTCTCTCTCTGTCTCTCTCTCTCTCTCTCTCTTCTAAAAATGACAAAATAAACTACTATGGAATCCTAAACTGCTAGGTGTAAGCTAAGCATCTAGGTGGGATAGCTAAATCACAAAACTCACAAAAGATCCAGCATCGGTCGTTGGTGTATCTCATCAATCTCCTCAATGGTCAATAGCCTGACCGGGCATCATGCATGTCGGGCCAAAGTGATCCGAATCCTCTGATGCAGCCTCCATCGATGCTGTGTAGTCCTCCCCAGTCGTGGGCGTCTGGATCTCCCTAGCTCGGTCGCTTGGTCGATCAGTGTGCCTCTGGTGTGAGGCGACGAGCTCTCCTATGGTAGTAGCTCCTCCGGGTGCCCAATGTCTGCTCTAAAGAAGTTTGTGATCCGTCTCTAATACTGGCTAGCCTCTTCCCTCATCAGGATCTCTCTGTGTCTGTGCAGCTCAAGCAAAAACAGACCCAAGCATCTCTGATCCACCACATTGTAACTTTCTGGTCTCATAGGTCACTTTGGCCTTTTGAAGACGTTAATATAACATTTCTTAACCTTTTTATTTCATTTCTCTCTCTCTCTCTCTCTCTCTCTCTCTCTCTCTCTCTCTCTCTCTCTCTCTCTCTCTCTCTCTCTCTCTCTCTCTCTCTCTCTCTCTCTCGTAGAGTGGCTACCAGTGACAACAAAAAAACTATCAAAGAAATGAAAGCTCTTTGTTGTCGTCTTCAATGGTGGTGTGTATGAGGGAGAGTTACATTTGAGCCACATCACAACCTCTCTTTCTCTTATAACATGGACATGCTAAATCAATAAGAAACCAATACATACTCAATGATGCAAAAACATACTCAACGTTAAATCATAAACTACGTAACACAAAAATATAATGCATTTTCAATGTCTCATTTTGCCATACCGAATAGCTACAAATTCCTCTGCAATGCAAACAACATCATCAACATGTAAAGGCACTCTCCAAAACCATGCATCTTGTATTATCTCATTTTTTGTAAACTTTCTTATGAAATAGTTGATCATCATAAAGACATAGTTGATTACCATCATAGAGAAATGTTGATAGTTGCATATGTGTACATGTCTTAGTAGACAAATGCTGGTGGTTGCATGTGCAAACATGCCATAGTAGAGTGGTAGGTCATCGCCAAGCTCTCTCTCTCTCTCTCTCTCTCTCTCTCTCTCTCTCTCTCTCTCTCTCTCTCTCTCTCTCCTCTTCCTTCTTCAACCGACTATTTTGAACATCAACCGCTACAAGGCTAAGCGTCGAGACACGCTTTCCCTAAACACTTTTCAAACTGGTGGGACAAAATAATAGTAGCAACAATTGACTTGCACTATGTAATGAGTTAGCATATGATATGGAGAGTGTGCGCTTGCTCATGTGTGTGTAGCTGTTTAAATATTAACTAATAAGACATAATTGAATTTTCACATTCAAAAGACAGCTGGCCAAGGAACAATGAACTGATATGTACAAAAATAACTCAGTATCAGAATTATTTAAGTACAATGATTGTAGGAAAGAGATCCTCTTTCAGTAGGGTTGGTAGTAAAAAAACTTCCCCGTTCCTCAGTGGGTATTTCATCACAGTAATGTTGCTTGCCAAAGAAAAGAAAACCCTCCAAGATAAGATAGAGTCCTTACCTGCATCCATCCAAACAAGACAACAATTCAGTTAGCCTTGGATGTGTATTACAGGTATCAATGGACCATATCAGTTGTTATCTATGTCCATCTTATAGGATTTAATTACTTTAGATAAGCTAGGTTAATTTAGTAGTCTCTTTTTTTATGAAAAAATGATATTTTTTACTTTTTAATGTGAGTGGTGAAGTCCATCAAGAGTCCAAAATATTTCAAGATCCATAGCTCGGTAGCTATGCTTATGCCCAAAGATAGCAACCATATACTTACCTTCAGATTTAGTAGTCCCATGGCATCATTGGTATCCCTTTATTCAAAGATAGGTTATGTACGACTTTTTCTAGCACATGGAATCCCAATTTTTTGAATCATAGCTTGGAAGCTATGCCAAAGCTGAAAACTCCAACCATATACTTACCTTCATAATGATATCCACAAGTCATTATCCATTTTACAAGAACGACAGTGTCCGAC
>NC_140956.1:9980000-9990000 GCF_014529385.1 Adiantum capillus-veneris
TCATCCTGCACACATCAATGAAGCTATTTAGCCTTATACATGTTGTTCAAGGGTGAAATTGCACGGTCTACCCTCCCACTTTGTAATCCTTCTAATCTTGAATAGGAGCCAATTGATCACACTGAGTAGGGGTGGTGTTACAAAGGTCGTATCCCTCCTTCATACATGCTTGTGATACCGGCTTGGTGCACCTTAATAAAGTGGAAAATTTATCAAAATACCCCTCTAATTTGTGGAAATTCCCAAAATACCCTCACCACCTCTCTCTCTCTCTCTCTCTCTCTCTCTCTCTCTCTCTCTCTCTCTCTCTCTCTCTCTCTCTCTCTCTCTCTCTCTCTCTTGCTTGCAGAGTGGCTACTAGTGAAACAAAAAAATTATCAAAGAAATAAAATCTCTTGGTTGTCGTCTTCAATGGTGGTGTGTATGAGGGAGAGTTACATTTGAGCCACATCACAACCTTTCTTTCTCTCATAACATGGACATGCTAAATCAATAATAAACCAATACATACTCAATGATGTTACTATATACATGTGGTAGTGATGTGTGTGAACACATTAGGATCACCGGGGCATTTTTCCCCTCTTTAGGAGGTTTTTCCCCCCGTGCATTGTATATACGCCCATCACTCTAGGGCTATCTATCTTTCCATTGCATACTAAGAAACACACTCTCTATTGTGTGCCTTGAGCTTCCTTCGTCTTCTCCAAGCTGTGTGAGTTTTTCTGCAACCCTAATTCCAACAATTGGTATCAGAGCAGGTCACGCCCTCCCGGGCTTAGTCGCCAGTTGCTCCAGCACACGCCTGCTCACTTTCTCTGATTTCAGTGAGCTTTGGCGAGCGTTCGCAGGTCGACAAATATTTTGCTTTGAGCTCATTTCGGCCTCTGTTTCCACTACAGGCAGTACTGCACAGGCTATTTCGTCATTTTGTGCAAAATTTCTGTCAGTGCCGTTTTCTGCATAACAGGTGCCTTATAGTCTTCTACGGTTTGTGCTATATAGCACAGGTTGTTCCTGCTCTGTTTCTCCTATTTTCGGGCAGTTTTCACATCAGGTGCAGCATTTACCATGGCTGACAACAACAACACAAATGTTTTCAAGATGTTTGCTGCTGAGGACAGGTTGGATGGGGACAACTACCCTACGTGGTCTTATATGATGCAACATGTTCTTGTGTCAAAGGGTGTGTGGAACATTGTGCAGGGCATTGATGTACGTCCTGGTTCTGAGGATGTAGGCGATGTTGAGGATGTTGAAGGTCTTGCTGCAAGGATTGCAGCTGTTAGAGTTGTTTTGCCTACGGCAAAACAAGATCGTTGGGATGTTAAGGATGCGCAGGCTCATGCATTGATTGCGTTGTCTGTGAAGCGCACCATTGTTCCTCACATCCGTTCAACAAAATCTGAAAAACAGGCTTGGGATATTCTAGCAGGTCTTTATGCAAGCCGCAATGAGGCTAAAATTGCTTTGCTGCGTAAAGAGCTGGAGTCGAAGATTATGCATGAGGAAGATGATATGGACACTTTCCTTGCTAGTGTCAAGGATATCAATGAGCAACTTATTTCTGCAGGTGAAGTTATTCCAGACAGTTCCCTTGTGCAGACTGTTCTTGATGCCTTACCATAATCTTACTAGACTTTTGCTAGTACTTGGAGACTTATGACCCAAGGAAATCCAAAAGTTGTCAATTTTGATGCATTATGCACATTGCTGTTGCAAGAGTCACTTTCCAAAAAAAACAGGACTAGACAGCGTGCAGTTGAACAGGCTTTTATTGATTCTCAAAGAAAGGGTGGTAACAGCAATGCAGCCACTTCTTATGGGTCTGCTGCGAGTGGCAAAAATTATGTTCCTAATGCTTCTGCTGGCAGCAATTCGTCTGGAAATTCTGGTGATAAGGGCAAAAAGAAGATGCGTTGCCATTATTGTAAAGCCAATGATCACTTGATCAAGTCGTGTCCTAAGTTGAAGGCAAAAGAGGCTAAGAAGAAAGAGGGTGGTTCCACTGCAAATGCTGGTTCCACTACAAATGCAGCCATTGTTGAGTCTTCTCTGAAAGGAGACCGTGTTGTTGATGTTGATGCAGAATGGGCTTTTAGCGCAGAGTGCACTTACAATCCTGCTGTCCATGATGCATGCTTGTCAGTTGCTGCAGATTTACATGTGTGGTATTTCGACAGTGGTGCTACCAAAGCACATTACCTCACATCATGAATTGTTTGCCTCTCTCGAGTCTATCCCTCATGGGAATTCAGTCACTTGTGCCAACAACGCCTCTTATCCAGTTCAGGGAGTTGGAAAGATTGTGATCACTATTGCTAATGGCAGTTCCTTCACACTTGTTGATGCACTTTATGCACCTGGGATCAAGAAGAATCTCTTGTCTGCATCCGCACTTGCTAGACTTGGACTTGTAGTCAAATTTGTGGATGACAGATGTATAGTTCATGATCTCAGTTTTGGTGATGAAATTGTTGCATCTGGGCTTTTGTGCCATGGGCTGTATAAGCTCACTTTGTATGACAAGTGTAGACAAAATTTTGCAAATGCTGTTGCAGATTCAAGGGCTATTTCAGATGCAAAACTTTGGCATGCACGTTTTGGTCATCTGAATTTTGTCTGTTTGCTGCGTTTGCAGAAATCTGATATGGTTGCTTCTTTGCCGCCTCTTGAAGCACCTGTCAAACATGTTTGTGAAGGCTGTATTTTGGGTAAGATGCAGCGTTCTAAATTTCCAAAGGATGGTTCAGTTCGGGCCACATGCAGGTTGCAGCTTGTGCATAGTGATGTTTGTGGGCCCATGCAAACTCTGTCCTTGGGCAATTACCTATACTTCGTGACTTTCATTGATGATTACTCTAGGCATGCATGGGTATTTCCACTTAAAGCGAAGTCTGAAGTTTTTATGTGCTTCAAAAAATTTCTCGATATGGCTGAAAATGTCTCGAAATGTACTATGGGCACCCTCCGTTCCGATCGAGGGGGGGAGTATATGTCTCATGAATTTAATGCATTTCTGGCTAGTCGTGGGATAAAACACCAATATACAATGCCTTATACACCTCAGAAAAATGGTGTTGCTGAGAGGAAAAACAGGTCACTGACGGAAATGGCACGATGTATGGTCAAAAGTCAAGCTTTGTCGCATTCTTTTTGGCTTGAGGCCATCATGTGTGCCACTTATGTACTTAATAGGTGTCCTACGAAAGCTTTGCAGTCTATTACTCCATATGCAGCATGGCATGATAGAAAGCCTTCTATTGAGCACATGCGTGTTTTTGGCTATTTGGCATGTGCTTTGGTAAGTTTGGACTTGAGGATTGCAAACCTATTGCCACTCCCATGGAAACAGGTTTGAATTTGAGTCTATATGATGCTGGCAATCCTGCTAATGTCACTCTTTACCAAACTGTTGTTGGCTGCCTCATTTATGTATGCAACACGAGGCCAGATATTCAGTTTGCAGTCTCACAGGTCAGCAGATTTATGCATAGCCCAGGGTCTAAGAATTGGCAGGCTGTCAAGAGGATTTTCCGCTACCTTAGTGGCACTTTACATCTTGGCTTGTTTTATCCCAAGGGGGGATCATTGCCGCCATACTTACATGCTTTTTCGGACTCAGATTGGGCTGGTTGTTTTGACACGCGAGTGTCCACAAGTGGTTTTTGTTTAATGCTGGGCAGTTCATGTATATCATGGTTGAGCAAGAAGCAACCTACTGTGGCCACTTCGAGTTATGAGGCTGAGTACAGGGCAGTCTTCACAGCTACGGTTGAGTGTGTATGGCTCAGACGCCTTATGGCTGATTTGGGTGTTGGACAGGACACTGCCAACACTATCTACATTGATAGTCGGAGCGCATTGGCAGTTGCGAGGAACCCAGTTTTTCATGCTCGCACAAAGCACATTGAGGTACATTACCACTATGTGAGGGAGAGGCTCTCAGCAGGAGAGATCAGCTTGGCTTATGTGCCAACACAGGACAACCTTGAAGATCTTTCCACAAAGGCATTGTCTCGTGAGAAGCTTGAAGCTTTCCGCAAAGATTTGGGCTTACTCCCCTTTGTGGACTGATCATGTCCTTAGGGCATGGCACTTCCCTTTACTCATGTGCCAGCTCTCGTTCACCGCATCACTCCAGGGGGGATTTGTTACCATTAGGATCGCTGGGGCATTTTTTCCCTCTTTAGGAGGTTTTTTCCCCCGTGCATTGTATATACGCCCATCACTCTAGGGCTATCTATCTTTCCATTGCATACTAAGAAACACACTCTCTATTGTGTGCCTTGAGCTTCCTTTGTCTTCTCCAAGCTGTGTGCATTTCTCTGCAACCCTAATTCCGACAAATGACGCAAAAACATACTCAATGTTAAATCATAACTTACGTAACACAAAAATATAAACCATTTTCAATGTCTCATTTTGCCATACCAAACAACTTCAAATTCTTCTGCGATGCAAACAACATCATCAACATGTAAAGGTGCTCTCCAAAACCATGCATCTTGTGTTAACTCATTTTTTGTAAACTTTCTTATGAAATAGTTCATCATCATAAAGACATAGTTGATTACCATCATAGAGAAATGTTGATAGTTGCATATGTGTACATGTCATAGTAAACAAATTTTGGTGGTTGCATGTGCAAACCTGCCATATTAGAGTGGTAGGTCATCGCCAAGCTCTCTCTCTCTCTCTCTCTCTCTCTCTCTCTCTCCCCCCTTCTTCAACCGACTATTTTGAACACCAACTGGTACAAGGCTAAGCGTCGAGACACGCTTTTCCTAAACACTTCATATTGGTGGGAGAGAATAATAGTAGCAACAATTGACTCTTGCACTGTGTAATGAGTTAGCATATGATATGGAGAGTGTGTGCTTGCTCATGTGTGTGTATGTGTGTGTAGCTGTTTTAACTTATATGATAAGACATAAATGAACTTTTACATTCAAAAGATAGCTAGCTTTAGATAAAAGGCAAAAATTAGTACAAAAACAACTCAGTCTTAGAATTATCTTTGTACATGGCATATGAGAATGAAGCCTCATTCTAGTATACAATGATAGTGATCCAATAAAGAATTACTTCCCAAGTGGTAAGAGCAGGTGTACTATCTGATAGATGATAGCTTTAAGCCAAAAAAATTTCCAAGAAAGGATAGAGTCCTCACATGCATTCATCCAAAAAAGACAATAGATTCATTAGCCTTGGATGTGTATTACAGGTGTCAATGGACTATATTAGTTATTATCCATGTCCAACTTACAACTCTTTTCAACTTAAAACCACTGTCCAAAATGTTCATGTCTTTCAGTTCTTTAGTGAAAACAAGTTTATTATCTCATTTATTGTCAATAATTGTATGTATGGTTTCTATATAGCCCCATGTTTTATAAGATTTTTAAACAGATATTTAACATATATATCATTTGATCAAAAAGTCATTACCCCTTTTGATCCAAGTGTCCTATTTTAACCCATAGGTTAGTTTTTCAAATATCATTTTGCCAATTTGTCAGGCCCAAATTCCTAAGTACCATAAAGCATAAAGTAACTTGATTAACAGCTTGAGATATGTACCAAATACCAGAATAACTTTGCCAATTTTTTCAGGCACCGAGTTCACTAGCATTACTAAGTACCATGAAGCCAATACCAACTATAGATACCTCTCATTTTTTGAAAAAAAACTCGGCTTTGGCAAGCCAAATAACCAATATCATATTCATTTGGGCTTACGATATCAACCTACCAGAGTTTGTAAGTTAATGAGATTAGTAAAAGGAAACTATTGATAGCTTGTCTATCTAAAAGAGAAAAAACCCATAGATGTTACCACAACATTGTCGGCGTCATGCAATATAAGCTAACAATCAAGATCCTTTGCAAGTGTAACAATCCCAAAAATGGCATAAGGAAGACAAAACCCCTTTACACTACGCAATAGTATGCAGATATTTCCATGCATTTGATAAAGAGTAAAATAGCCGCAACTCTAGGCCAGACAAAAGACAATATCAAGTATAAGATCCCGCATTTTTCTTTGTCAGAGTATTGCCACATGAAGCTCCACTACACTTGTTGTGCATGGGTTACCAAAACATCCTCATCCAAAATGAATTATAGGCGTTGTACAAGCTAAAAAAACATTTTGTCACAAGAAACTAAAACCCTTTACACTACGCAGTAGTATGGAGATATTTCCATGTGTCTGATACTACAGAGTAAAACAACCCCGACTCTAGGCAAGACAAACAACAGTATCAAGTACAAGATCCCCCATTTTTTGTCTGTCTGAATATTGCCACATTAATCATCATTACACTGGTTGTGCATATGTTACTAAAACACCTTTATCCAAAAAGAAATACAAGTGTTGTACAAGCTTTAAAAAAGCCTTACTAATTACCCTAAAATAACAAAAAAAACCCCAACAGTAATCAGCATGATTAGTTCCAACTATCATCATCAAACAAATATGTACTATAAGCCATCATTTCTTTTCAAAGTAAAAATCAAGTACAGCTAGTCGGTGATTGCACAATTTAGCAAAAAATCACTTAACTTCCATGAAGGAAAAACCATTAATGTATGTCATCAAGGTACTATTATCAAGGTGAGTACCGGCCTAAGATGGTAGCTCAACAACCTCCATAGCTCCTTAGTATCCAAAAAGCCCTCACATCTCTCCTTGAAATACACATGCAGAGAGAAAAAATACCCACAGACTAAGTGAGGGGCAAGAGCTCCCTCACCTTATATAGCGCCTCCTGAAATGTTCAAGGTGAAGACGCCCCACGATCAAGTACTCAATATCTACTGCCTCCCAAGCCCCCTCTATGGCCACTTCTGCTTACATACGTGGAGTTGAGAGGGAGAGAGAGTAAGTGTAGGGGTTATCATACGCTTCTACGAGTTGTAATGTAGTAAAGGGGGACAGAGAGAGCCAGGGGGCGTGATGTTTAAGGTAATTAAAGCCGCTACCTCAAAAAAATATCCTAAGGGGTGGGTTCCCATGGGATGTTTAGAAGGAGGAGGGTTACCCCCCCCCTTTTTTTTAACCACACCGACTAATTCGATTTTCAACTTGAGAATGTTTAAACAAGGGATCTGTGTATGAAATAAAAAATATGGTTTTTTTGTTCTATATATATAATCAAAGTAATGTATAGGTATACATGTGTGTGTGTGTGTAGCAGTTTTAAATCTATATATATATATATATATATATATATATATATATACGCAAACGAACACTAACTGTTCACACACTAACAATTCCAGAAAAGTACAGTGGCTTTGCACAATAATTTATTTGCAGTTGAAAATAAATTTTGTACAAGGTAATGAAGATAACAAGATACAGCTCAAGAATCCATAAACCCAAAGTCTGGGAAAATTTGCGTCACACTAAGAGATCCACCATTTGTTAAGAACTGGACATTTTAATCAAGGAAGGTAGCCCTCACCTGCACCCATAGCCACAAGAAAACAATTCGTTAGCACGTGAATATACACAGGTGATGCTGGGCATCCCAGTTGTTATCCATGTCACCATAAAAAAAACATAGTTCTTAACTCATAATTTGTTCTTTTTGATAAAGAAGGTTTTATTATATATATATTTTTAAAAATAGATCCTTGGCTTTTTTGCCAATCCGATATAGACGGTACCTACCCCCATAGAGCAGCCATAAATTCTTATATATATTTTTTTCTCAAAAAGCATTTTTTAAAACATAAAAACAATCTTAAGGTTTTTAACGGAGTTTTTTAAAAAAAACCATTTCAGAACTTCATCCTTAACTAGATAAGAGTGACTTATATCCCATTTGAAGTAGTCTCAAGCTAGATCAAAACTACCCACTTCCTTGTATATCTACAACCTTTGTAATAGAACCTTTTCTTCGGAACTATCTTTTTTAATCGGGCTAGGATATCCCCAAAAACAACATTTGTATTTACCACTTATTACCTAGCTGAGATACCACTTTCTTAGAGAAAATTCATAACCATTATTCCCAAAAATCCTTACTATTATGTTATGTCATTCCTACTGCTACCATATGCCAGCTAACAAGAGTATACTACAAAATATTGGACTACTTAGTCTCAGTGAGTCAAATTAGACTCAGTCCGAAACAAATTTCCGGTCATGCCCAGATATAGGGAACCATATACCATACTCATATACCATATAATGCATTCATTCCTATCATATACGATATAATGCATTCATCCCTATCAAATATCAGATTAACCAGCCAGGATCCACTAAAGGTCACTATCTGATTAACCCTATAGTATCGAGATCACACCTACTAGCAAGATGGTAGGTAAGGACAAGTGCCTATAAATTCTGAATAAGAAAGAGAAGCCAACAGAAGAAGGTGAGCATACAGAATTAAGTCGCCAAGGTTCGACCTAACCTTAGCCATCAGAAATATGTCACCATATTGAACTAGTGATAGGTTAGTCAGAACCTACCGCTAATCTTCCTAGCATATGATGATGATGAGAAAAAACAGTAAATTAGAAACTTGCTATTATTCAACCTCAGTCCGGTATGTGCAATCAGCATATAGGGCACCATACAAGAAGCATGTACTTAGTATATATACAAAATAACCTTTTTTGCTGATTCAGCCCAATAGGCAACTGGTAAAAAAGATCAGTCTATATTAAAAAATGGTCGAGTTAAGTTGAAAAAACATTATTTTACTCCTACAATTGGGTATGCGAAACCCGTAATCAGTAAATTCCAAGTAACCTTTTGTCGATTCAGTAAGATCAACCAAATCAGTCCAGGATTTGTAACCTTACCTAGAGCACTACATGACATCGGTATTCCAACTTACCATGGTAACCGAACTTTCAGCACACTGTTTTTTGTTTTTTAATTTATAAGTATACTTTTATGCTTATTTTTTATAAAAACATAAGGTCAAACATTCTCAGCCACCAGCAGAAATCTGTAAATAGGCTGAAACTATGACTATCAAAGGGAACATACACTTATCTTCCATCTTGTGCTATAATACGGAAAAGACGAGTGAGTAAAAAACACTTAAAATACCTCCAGAGTATCATACAATATGGTCAGCAAACCTAAAACCAGTTTTCCGTTTATTCAAAGTCTCTTTAGACAATTCCAAAAATTCGGTACCAGTACTATGAGTTGAATCAGTCTGAGGTCAGCTCGTGTACATAGTGTACTCCGACCCCCTCAGTATTACTGAAGACATAGGTCTCCGACCTTACATGCTCACTGTTTTATAGCTTTATTTTAAATATTTGTGCATTTCTGGATCTATGCAAAGACCAGCTATACATACATCAAACCATTGAATAATCCCAGCTAACTTTACCATTTCAAAACAAACATAATGCAGTTTGATCCTCAGTCAGTATCCAATATGGTCAGCAAATCTGAAAACAATCTTTCATTTAATCAAAGTCTCTTTAGACCATTCCAAAAATTCGGTACCAGTACTATGAGTTTAAACAGTCTGAGGTCAGCACATGTACAAAACTTACTCCGACTCCTTAGTATTACAGCAGACATAGGTCTCCGACATTACATGCACACTGTTTTTAGCTTTTTTTAAAAAATATTTGTGAATTTATGGCTCTATGCAAAGACCAGCTATACATACATCAAACAATTGAATAATCCCAGCTAACTTTACCATTTCCAAATAAACATAATGCAGTTCGATGCTCAATCACGCCATTAGACATGCTCAAGTCATATTATTCCTTAGCCGATAGGGTCAAACTAATCCCCTCCAAAAAAAACTTACTGAACCAGTTTTTTATTTCCCATTCCACTTATTTCACGGACCCTTACAACATAAGTCAGAGAGAACCGTAACTTGCATCAATCCCTAAGCAAACCAATCTTACAGCTCATCTTACACCCTATACACAAGAAAGGTCAGTATCCAATATGGTCAGCAAATCTGAAAACAGTCTTTCATTTATTTAAAGTCTCTTT